>NC_067400.1:573250600-573503100 GCF_016432865.1 Antechinus flavipes | reverse complement strand
TATAAAATATTATATTACATATAATATTTGTATTTGTTCATTACATATTCATATATTAATGTTAATTTGTTCATTACATATTCATATGTTAATGTTGATGTAATAATATTCTATATCATTAATTATTTATTACTTATTCTAGTCCATTTAAGCACTTTGCATATATTATTGCATTTGATCCTTACAACTACCCTATGAAATAGGTGTTACTATTATTCCCATTTAACAGAGGAGTTCATTGTTGCTAAAAGACAATTAAGGACATGCGTAAGGTCACACAGCTGGTGAGTGTCTGATTTAGAATTGGACCTGAGGTCTTCCCTGCTCCAGTCCAGCGCTATATCTACTATACAAAGCAAATACCAAATAATTCTAGGGGTGGGGAGGGGGCGGAGCGTGCTAATAATTCCCTGTATGGCTAACATTTATTAAGCTGTTTGCAAGGGCCATAGATTTTGCAAAGAGCCAAAGAGCTTCCTGCCATTCCCAATGCATGTGTCTGAGTGGGTTATATGTGATTTCACCCTAGCAGTGTCCTCTGTGTGTGTTCATTGTTAATTAAATGGTTCATCGTTAATCGATTCATGCCTTTTCTGGCTCCTCTTGGATAAATCAAATATTTTAGGGTCCCAAAGACACATGGAACCAAAGAGAACTTTGTCTGGGTAGGAGGTTGAGAGCTATTAGTGAAACTGAACAATTGCTTGCGATGGAGAGACAAACACACACAGAGACAGAGGTAGAGAGAGATAGAGTGAGAGACAGAGAGAGAGACAGGGGGACTAAGATGGAGACAGACTGAGAAAGAGATATGGAGAGACTGAAAGACAAAGTGACAGAGAGAAAGAGAGAGACAGACAGACAGAGACAGAGAGACAAAGACAAAGAGAGATAGAAAGACAGACAGAAACAGAGATACTGACAGAGACAGTCAGAAAGAAACCAACAGAGAGACAGAGACAGAGATAGATAGAGAGACAGACAGAGACAGAGAGAGACAGACTGGGAAAGAGAGATGGAGAGAGAGAGAGAGAAAGAGAGAGAGAGAGAGAGAGAGAATCAGGCAGAGACAGAGAGAGAAAGTGATAGAGACCAACAGAGACAGAGACAAAGAGAAATAGAGAGACAGACAGACAGAAATAGAGACCGACAGAGACAGAGAGTGACCAACAGAGAGACAGAAAGAGAGAAAGTGACAAAGACCAACAGAGACAGAGTGAGAGACCAACAGACAAAGATAGAGATAGAGAGAGAGAGAGAAAGAGAGAGACAGACAGAGACAGACAGAGAGAGACCAACAGAGAGACAGAGACAGAGATAGATAGAGAGACAGACAGAGACAGAGAGAGACAGACTGGGAAAGAGAGATGGAGAGAGAGAGAGAGAGAGAGAGAGAGAGAGAGAGAGAGAGAGAATCAGGCAGAGACAGAGAGAGAAAGTGATAGAGACCAACAGAGACAGAGAGAGAGAGAGACCAACAGAGACAGAGACAAAGAGAAATAGAGAGACAGAGAGACAGAAATAGAGACCGACAGAGACAGAGAGTGACCAACAGAGAGACAGAAAGAGAGAAAGTGACAAAGACCAACAGAGACATAGTGAGAGACCAACAGACAAAGATAGAGATAGAGAGAGAGAGAGACAGAGAAAAACCTACAGAGACAGACAGAGAGAGACCAACAGAGAGACAGAGACAGAGATAGATAGAGAGACAGACAGAGACAGAGAGAGACAGACTGGGAAAGAGAGATGGAGAGAGAGAGAGAGAGAGAGAGAGAGAGAGAGAGAGAGAGAGAGAATCAGGCAGAGACAGAGAGAGAAAGTGATAGAGACCAACAGAGACAGAGAGAGAGAGAGACCAACAGAGACAGAGACAAAGAGAAATAGAGAGACAGAGAGAGAGACAGAGAGACAGAGAGAGACAGAGAGAGACCAACAGAGAGACAGAAAGAGAGAAAGTGACAAAGACCAACAGAGACATAGTGAGAGACCAACAGACAAAGAGAGAGAGAGAGAGACAGAGAAAAACCTACAGAGACAGAGGGAGAGACCAACAGAGAGACAGAGACAGAAATAGAGATAGAGTGAGAGACAGAAAGACAGCGATAGCAAGATTAAGAGAGAGATAGACTGAGAAAGAGAAATGGAAAGACAGAGAGAGAGGCAAAAAGAGAGAGAGAGAGAGAAAGTGACAGAGACAGAGAGAGACCAAAAGAGGGACAGACAGACAGAGAGAAACCAATAAGAAGAAAGAAAAAGAAAATGAGAGAGGAAGGGAAGGAGACAGAGACAGACAGACAGGAAAAGAGGAATGCCAGGAGAGGATAGATCAATCAGAATTAAAATGAGGGGAATCCAGAATGTTTGAAACGTCAAATGCAAAGAATTCTGAGCTAAGCCTAGGCTGAATTCAGGACCTAGATAGAGATATCCAGTCTGAGGGAAATCTGTAAGCCCTTCAAGTGGGACAAGGCTGGCCTCCATCCCTAATCGTTTTACCTGTCTTGGTCTAGACTATAAATCATAATTTCTATCAATAGCTATCTAATAAAATTGTTCTAATGACAACAAAAATGAATTGAGAGTGTGCTAAATACAGATTATAAAAAGGAAGACAACAGGAAGGAGAGCTACTGGTCCTAGGACAGAGGCCCAGACTCTCTGCTTTTGTCTGAGCTGCTACAGTCTCTATTAAATGAAGGCATTTTGGGAGCTAATATGTCATTCATCTGGAACTACAGAAAAAAATATTGCAGGAATACTGAAAGGAAGAGTCATGAGGAGCTCATTTAGTCAAAGAAAGCAAAAGATAGTTTAAAAAATAATATTCATATCCTCTAAGAGACCAGTAATCTCATCAATTTGGATGTTCCTTAGAATGACAAAGATCATACCTATTCTTCTTGAGTAATTCTATCCAATGCACTGGAAGTATAGCTTTCCTCAGTTTCTCCTGTCATCTCCAGGACACTGATGCAGAACTCAAGTTCTCTACCTCTTACCTCAGTCAGTCTTCTCTTCCCATCTTCCATTTTCCTGATGACATTTTCTGTTCTTTATTGGGTTCCTCATTGGTTCACACCCACCCAGAGCCTCTCCATTGCTCTTTGAGTGATATTTATTTGCTGTTACTATTCTCATACCATCATTACTTACCTTATAGCTGAAATTATTAAAATAACAAATTGCAAGTGATCCCAAAGGTTCTGAAGAGTCACATGGAGGGTGAGAGTAGTTGTAACATGTAAAATATGGTGATACACACAGAGAGTTCCATAAAAGGAACCATCAAAAACAGAAGAGTCCTATCAGTTATATACCAAGAATAAGAGATAACAGTCCCATTTTCTGACCCACTCCCCCTCCCCTGGTTAATACTCCTTCCCTCCAATGTACAGTGGAAAGTGAACTCCTTAAGATAGGGACTGATTTTGCTTCTTATATTTGTCTTTATATTCCCAGTGCCAAACACAGTGCCTGGCAGCTAGTCAAAACTTAATAAATATTTGTTGACTTAAAATAAGTTTAAGAGATTTTGGATGGGCATACTGATAATTACACTGCATTGATGAAGGGTTTGTGAAAAGAAATGGACAAAAATAATGTATGTTGTGAGGATGGGCTGTTATCTATACCAGTGGAGGTACCACATGGATGAGGTCACTGGTGCATCAAAGAATTGCCCATAGCTGACAGTGATATGATGATCTACAATTTATAACTAGACATTACATCCAATACCCGCTTTGATACTCACAACAACCTTGTAAGTAAGTACAACTTGGAGTAGTAGACCATAGAACTTGGAGTCAAAAAGATGGCTTCAATTCCTATATATAGATAAATGACAGAAGCAAAACAAACATAAGTCATACAAATGCATATTGTATATGAATATGAATGAATAATATATATGAATAATAAATCCCTCCCTACAGCAACCCCCCAAATATTAATCAACTTCCATTAAAGACCTTTTATGGTAGAAAGTTCACTTGTTTCTTGAGGCAACCCTGTATACTTTGGAACAACTGTCAGTGTTAGAAAGAGTATTTCTTAGGTTGGACCTAAATCTGTTTCCCTATAAACTTCTACCTAGTGGTCCTAGATCTGCCCTCTTGATCAAGGCAAACAAGTTTAATCTCTTTTTATGGTAACCCTTCAAATACTTACGAACCACCATCACTCTTCCCTCTTCTTTTCACTTATGCTGGTTAAATATCATAATTCCTTTAACTGATCTTCATGAGACTTCATCTCCAGTCCCCTTTCTATCATGAGCACTCTCTTTGGGATAGCCTTTAGTTTGTCAGGTGCAGCTCCGTAGCTCTATGAAAAGAACACAAACCTGAAATCAGAAAAAGCTGACTTCAAGTATGGCCTCAGACACTGCCTAGCTGTATGACCCTGGGCAAGTCACTTAACCCAATTTGCCTCAGTTTCCTCATGTCTCAAATGAGCTAGAGAAGGAAAGAGCACGAAAACCCCAAATGGGGCTGTGGAGAGTCAGACATGACTGAAAAATGACTCAACAACATCCAGTTTGTTTCTTTTCTTTTCCCAGTGAATGTTTGCTCTAGAAGGTTGTACATTAATGCTCATTTCATCACTATGTATATTCCCCATACTAAATCATACCATGAATTTTCTATGCTTTAGTGATGAAGTGTTTTAAAAAAAAGTCCATTATCTCATGGCCAACCTGGCAATGAGTGCCTTTCCATTTAGTTAGACTGGTTTTTAGATGACAAAATTCATTATACTTGAAATCTTTTCAGCTGGAGCAACAAGATGACACAATCAGATAGAGTGCTGGACATGAGTTCAGATCCAAATCAGTCACTTACTAACTGTGTGATCTCAGGAAAATCACTTAACCTCTCTCAGTCTCAATTCCCTCATCTGTAAGAATCTATCTCACAGTTATCATGAGAATAAAATAAGATAACATTTGTTTAAAAAAAACTTTGCAAATTCTGAAGTGCTATACAAATCCTAATTATTATTTATCAGATCTTGGTCTTCAAGGACTCAAAATTCTTTCCATGAAACAATCAGTCATCAGAGAAATGTTTTAGTGAGATGTATATATGTAGTAATATTTTAATTCTAATTGAGTTCTTTTCCCAGGTGCACTGGTAAATCTTTAAAAACTGGCTCTCAAAAAAAAAACTTTAATTTTTAAATTTAATTGAATATTTTAAAATTTTAATTTTTTTTTGCTGAGGCAATTGGGATTAAGTGACTTGCCCAAGGTCACACAACTAGGACATGTTAAATGCCTGAGGACAGATTTGAACTCAGGTTCTCCTGACTTCAGGGCTGGTGCTTTCTTTAATTTAATTTAACACCTAATTTTAATCCATATTATTAATATTTCTTCCCTCTCTTTCTTAACTCTAGGCAAAATAATGAATCAAGCCCCTATTTATAGCACTTACCAATTTTTAAGGTATTAATGCTCACAGTGAAGATTTAACAATCAGTTTTAGAGAGGTAGAAGCTGCATTTAGCTTTAGGTTTTTCCCATAGATTTCCTGACATTGTATGACTACCAATGGGCCAGCTGGGCTTTTCACCTATTATCTTCAATCTTTCTGCTACTTATGCCTACTTCCCTTTTTGGGAATACATCTCTCTTGGTGATATTTTTAATGATGCTTTAGATGTATGATTTTTTATGATTAATAGGCTCCATCCTATTTATCCTGGCAATGTATCCATTGCCCTTTATGTCACCTCAAACCTAGATTCTTTTATATCTTTTCAGGACATGAAGACATATGCCATCACTGGGAGAATTATAGTGTTAAAAAATGGTTCTTTGAGAAAGAAGCTTACAGTCATCACAAACACAGTGCAATTTTCTGTCATACATATGTTAAAACACCTACAAGATTTCTTGAAAGATATAACAGAAATAACTGTTTTCTGCCCCTCTAATCATTGACCTCAAAGACATAAAACAAGTAGACATTCACCAAATTATGTGAATAGAGCCAAATTGTGGAGAATATACAGCATAGGACTCAAACAGAAGATAGACTCCCAACAGATGGTAAGGTCCACCGAATGCTCTTATTTGTGGGGAGCATTTTTGTGCTTATCCGAATTATTAGGATATTGCAGAACCTCCTAAATGAGACTCCATCTGGGGCTATCTCCAGTCATCCTGATCTATATCTGGCCACTGGACCCAAAGGACTTTGGAGAAGAAAATCAAGTTACTGATTCCACACAGCCCTCCATCACTTCAGTCTAATTCATTTGCATGTTATGGTGTCACCTCCTTGATGTTAAGGTCCTCTTCAAGAATAAAGTGCAAACAACAACAGAGGAGATTGATAATCACTCAAGTGGGTTTGACTCAATTAACCATGCAAGAAATAGCACATGGATGAAGACTACCTATTTTCCATGATGACATACAGAATTGGATGGACAGCCTTTTGCATTAGTCTATGGATAGATGGATGGATGGATGGATGGAAAGATAGATAGATGAAAAAGCATTTATTAAATGCTTACTTTATATTACCCATTGTACTAAATGCCAGGCATATAAATGTAAATAAGCAAAATAATCCCTGATCTCAAGGAGATTACATTCTGATAAGAGAAGGTAGCTCATAAAAATGAGCTAGAAAGTGAAGAAGGGTAATATGGAAAGGGAGGAACTTGGTCCCATGTCCAGGATGTGATATGAAGGCTTTATTCTAGGCAAGATAAGGTGAAAATTAACGCCAGAGCCCCGAGTACCAGGGATAAAGGGTAGGTGGTGTTTGATGTGGTAGCAGTGGTTTTCCCCATCTGGCATTTGCCTTGTCAGTCCATGAGGATGCCTTATTGCTCTTGGAAGGATGACTGGCTTGGCCCATTGATGGCAAGCAGGGAATCAGTCAGTCAGTATTGGGGATAGCAGGGATGTCAGTCCTCTTCTCTCCAATAGTGACTCCTGTGGTTGATGGATATGAGGGTTAGGCTGGAAGGAGGAAGGAGCAGAAAGCACACTACTACTCCCAGGCTCATATGTCTTGAACAGCTAGGACATTTAAACAGAGAGCTGAGTCCTCAAACTGAACAAAAGCAGGAAAGTAGATAGGAATCCCTTTGGGAAACTACGTAGTATTTTTAATGAAACCCAAGTTCTCCCTAAGACAAAGGTCCAAATGTTTTTGGAGGATGAAAATGAATGTTTTCTCTTTTTCTGGAATAACACAGTGGCCGGCTAACTCTTGTACTTCTAAGTTTTTCCTCCTCGCCCATATCCCTAATTAACATCACTCAATAACAATAGTTAACATTCATGTATCACTTACTACATGCCAGAGCTTTATAATTATCTCCTTTGAGCCTCACGATGGTTCTGGAGGTAGATGCTATTATTATCCCCATTTTACAGAGGAGGAAGCTGGTTAAATGACTTGCTCAGGGTCACATAGTTAGATTTGCACTAACATCTTCCTCAGGATTTAGCACTCCATCCACTGCATTACCACCTGTTGCTTAGAAATGAGGATTTATTGATTACTCACAGTGTTCCAGGCACTGGGCTATGCACTTGGGATAGAGAGATGAAAAGAAAACAGTCCCTTCCCTTAAGTTTTAGAGGGAGAGACAACATATAAAGATAAAAAGTACGTGCATAATACTTAGAAAATGCGTATCTAAGTAGCTTGGGCAGTGAGAACATTAACAATGAAGGGGTTTGGGAAAGGTTTCCTGGTGAAGATAGGGTTTTAGCTGTGTTTTGTGGAAAACCAGAATGCCATGTTCTGGGATGCCAACAGAAATGAGACCATCCCTGCCCTAATGCATTATATATAATATACACATATATAATATATTTCTATGGGATATATAAATATATTATATAATATATCCAAACATTATATATTATATTATGTGCTATACATATATTTGTATAAAATATATTTACATGTTGTAAATATATTTCCATATAAACATACAAAAATATTATAAATATAAAATATATATCTACACAACCTATAATATTTCAATAATATATAAATATATGATATAATAGAACACATAATTATATCTTATACAAATATTATATATTTTTATAAATAATACATTATATATTCTATGTAGCCTGGGCTTAAAACTCATAACATACCATGAGAGCCCTCTGCTTGCCCTCATCTGGGCTGTTTGAATTGGAAGTGGAGAGAATGACTTCCCGAAAGGCTGAATCTATGGGAAAATGTTCCTTAAGCAGAGGCTGTTTGTCACCTGAAAGACTTTCTGGGAAGGAGATGCTTGTCCTGCATGTGTAGCTAGATGAGGTGTCCCTCGAGTTTTCTTCCAACACTTTTGTGCCAACTGTCTTCCATACCTGGGATGCCCGCCTTCCTTCTTTACACTGTTTATATTGCCTTGATTCCTTCACGATTCATGTCAAGTGTCTTCCCATCATCCCACTTCCAGCCCCAGAAGCACTCCCCAGGGGAAATGGTAGCAGTCTCTGTATACCAAGCTATAGCTGCCAGTTTTATTTTTACCAGCTGAGTTGCCAAATTGAGGTACAAGTTTTCAACAGCTCTGGCACAAAAAGGCCATAGCAGTGACATGGAAGAATAGCACAGTGCTGGGAGCAGAGATGAGAGCAGCAGAAGGAATTAGGTGACAAAACCTGTTAAAAAATTTCACTTCATAAAATGCTCTAAATCACTATTGCTCAGAGAAATGCAAATTAAGACAACTCTGAGGTACTACCACACACCTCTCAGATTGGCTTAGATGACAGAAAAAAAGATGATGATGAATGCTGGAGGGGATGTGGGAAAACTGGGACATTGATGCATTGTTGGTGGAATTGTGAGCTAATCTAATCATTCTAAAGAGCTTTATGGAATTATACCCAAAAAGTTATCAAACTGTGCATACTCTTTGATCCAGCAGTGTCTCTACTGGGTTTATATACCAGAGAGATCTTAAAGGAGAGAAAGGGACCTGTATGTGCAAAAATGTTTGTGGCAGCCTTGTTTGCAATGGTGAGAGATTGGAAACTGAGTGGACGCCCATCAGTTGGGGAATAGCTGACTAAGTTATGGTACAAGAATGTTATGGAATATTATTGTCCTGTAAGAAAGGATCAGCAGGATGATTTTAGAGAAGTCTGGAGAGACTTACATGAACTGATGCTGAGTGAAATGAGTAGAACAAACGAGCATGTACAAGATTATATGATGATCAATTCTGATGGATGTCGCTCTTTTCAATGATGAAGTGATTCAAGGAAATTCCAATAGACTTGTGATGGAGAGAGCCATTTACAGCCAGAGAGAGGACAGTGGTAGCTAAGTGGATCACAACATAGTGTTTTCATTTTTTTGTTGTTGTTTGCTTGCATTTTATTTTCTTTCTCATTTTTTTCCTTTTTGATCTGATTTTTCTTGTGCAGCATGATTTTGTGGAAATATATATAGAAGAACTGCACATATTTGACATGTTTTGGATTACTTGACATCTAGAGGACAGGGTGGGTGAAGGGAAGGAGAAAAAAATTTGGAGCACAAGGTTTTGCAAGGGTGAATGTTGAAAATTATATATGCATATGTTTTGAAAATTAAAAATTAAAAAATACACTTCATATCTCCTATAGGTATACCAGTGCATTGTTGGTGAAGTTGTAAATCAGTGTGACCATTTTGAAAAACAACGTAGAATTATGCAAAGCATGTATACTAAAGTATGTCCAAATTTTGATCCAGAGATGGCCAAAAGTGTTCTTTGAGAAAAAGAAACTCTCCATGTACACTAAAATATTTACAGCAGCAATTTTGTCATAGCAAAGAACCAGAAACAAAATAGATACCCATTGATTGGAATGAATAAACTAATTAAAGAATATGAATATAATGGAATATGACTGTGTTATAAAAATGATGAAAAGTTAGTAATGTGCAAATATGTTTAATTTGATTATACCTATATAGTCTAATTCAAATTGCTTGCCCTTGGGGAGAGGATGGAGAGAGGGGGAATATATGAAACTCAAAATTTTATAAAAGTGAATGTTGATTTGGAATTGGAATGTAATCGAAAAAATAAAATACTGTTTTAAAAAAGAAATGATGAAAAGGCATATAGAGAAATATGGGGAGTCCTATCTGAACTGGTACAAAGTTAAATGATCAGAACCAAAAATATAATATGCACAATGATTACAACAATACCATTGGTATGAATTAATTTTATATACTTTCTGACTATTAGTTCAAAAGCACACTGGGGTAGGCTTGTGAGTGTTAGGAGTATTCACTAGAACTTGCTTTAGTTACTACCTTCTGAGGATGGAGCCCTTGAGTACAAATGCCAGCTAAGGAGATATCTCAAAGGGTGAGTATATGTTGTCTTCCCTTTTGGAATTAAAGCTCCTTCAGAACAGGGATCCTCTTAATTTTTCTCTCTGTATTCCTAGCACTGAGTACAGTGTCTGCCATCTAATAGATGATTAATAAATGGTTTTGATTGATTGATTGCTCTTTTCAAGGCCCTCTCTGTCCAAATGAAACTTCCATGGTCTCATAAAGGAACCTAATAAATTATAAATATTTTAATTAATACAATAATTGACTTTGATTATAAACTCTTTCCTGAAGACATTTGAATTAAGGAGAAATGACTAGAAAGGTCAAAGTTGACCCCAAAAGAAAGTTTCTAGCAGTGGAATTTAGTATGCTAACATTGGTTTGGTACAAAAATGACCGTGCTCTAGAGTGTCCAGGAAAGGACAGAGGGGGACTTGTATTCAAACTTTATTTGAAGATGACAAAAATCACAAATTTGGAAAAATTTGTCTTCATTAATCTCCTATCCCCAGTCTATCCTCTCCCTCACATTGGGCTTAACTTCTTAGCCTTAGTTCTCTCATTTGCAAAATGCATGTGGGGGTGGGAGTGGGAAAGAATATTTCAAGGTCCCTCCTATTTCAGTCTGTGATGCTGTGCTTTTATTTCTGGCTTGCCCACCCACGGGGTATCTGCCCTAGGCCCAGCACCCAACCCAGGGTGCTGATCTTAGCTTTTGTCACGGTTGGGGAAGATCAGAAATACTCATCTTGGCTGAGAAATGAAGGCTGATGAAGTAGCTCTGCTTCCTAGAGCTGTCTACTTTTCTCCTAAGAGACTCTGAAAAGCAGTTAAGACCCAAAGAAATGAATCATTAATGGTGATATTTCAGGCAGATGGGCTTCCATTCTCCTTTTTCACTCTCTTCAGGGATGAATTTTCCACAATTTGTGGCAGTGTCTAACCGGCCCTTTTCTTTCACCTTCAAAATCCTCCTTTTCCAGAAGCAGGAATGAATACCCCCCAAAATGAGTTCTGTTCCCAGTTCTGCCATTGACTCACTATATGTCCTTGATCACATTGCTTCCCTATTTAGGTCTCAGTTTCCCCATTGGCAGAATGGAGGGGTTGGAAAAAATGATTTCTAAGGCACTTCTCTTTTCTACCCTAGAGTAATGGTATCCCCAAATTTTCTCAAGTGATGTGGACTACTGGGGAAAGAGGTAATTAGTCTAGTTGACTCAGTTAGTCAACCAGGGACTTGAGGACCATCATCCTTGACTTCCTCCCTCCTTCTTTATGTGAGCATCCTAGGAGAATTTAGGCAGTCAGATTGACTGGAACTTCTGCCTCCTAGTACCCCAACCAGGGCCTCGAAATATAGTCTAAATACCAAAAAGAGCAGGCTCTCAGACACCAGGGACTGAAGCAAAACCAAGAGTGCTTTAACTGAGTATGTGTTTGTGACTCATCTCTGCCATCTTGGGATGGATTTACTGAGATAGTGCCTTGTGAAAGTTCAGTCTGTGCCCTCCAGACACTGGCAATTTAACTCCCTGCTGTAGCCACTTCCCAATGCTGTAGAGTTTGGAGAGATCAGTTCTGCCCTCTATATCACCTCCACTCTTTGTCCTTTTCTCTCTGCACACATGGACAGCTTTTTAAATCAGGCCCCCATCACCTGACTACTGCAATCAATAGCCTTCTCATTGGCCATCCTGCTTCCAGTCTCATTGTTTGATGTGTCCTCCAAACAAAAGCCATAATCACCTCCTTTATAACATAAATCTGATGGTGTCATTTCCCTTCTCAAAAATCTTCAATGGCTCTCTAGGTCTTTGGGACATTTCACAAAGTATTTATCCTGCCATGTAAGGCCATCTGCACAGTCTGGCTCCCACTGCCCTTTTGTATTACCCCTCTTAGTGAGCTAAATATACAGCCAATATGGACATTTGACAATCACATCTGCAACTGAATATTGATTCAATATGGGTGATCTAGTATAATTTTATTAATTTCATTGTGCCTCAGTTTCCCCAACTATAAAATGAGAGGAGAGGCCACTTACCATGATTCACATTTCAGGAAGCTTATTTTTTATTCAAGGCTCAATTTGGGTTCCTCTTCTGGAAAGTTTTCCTTAATCACCCCAGTTGTTGCTTCTTTCTCTTTTCTCAATGTTTCTTGTATAATCAATCAACAAGAATTTATTAAGCATCTGCGCTATGTCAAACACCATGCTGGGGGTATGATCACAAAGAGTGAATGTGCTTGCATGTTAAACTCCTCAAATGGAAGGAAGACAACCTTTTGGCTATGTCTTTGTATCTCTAAGGTTTAACATATATCAGGCACTTAATAATTGTTTAATTTAATGTCATTGAACTCACATTTGAAGTTCCATTTGCCCCCTGAGAATCTAGGCTCCCAGGTCTGAAATCTTATCTACCTATTTCCCAGGGATGTTGTGAGAAAACCCTTTCTTAAAACTTCAAGTATTGGAGAAATGTGACTCCCTCTCTTTCCTCTCTCTCTTTCTCTCTCTCTTTTTTTCCTGTCACTCACTCTATTTCTTCTCTCTCTTTTTTTTTCCTGTGACTCACTATCTTTCTTCTCTCTCTCTCTCCCTCTCTCTTTTTTTCTCACTGTCTTCTCTCTCTCTGTCTCTCTCTGTGTATATAGATATATATCTGTATCTATATATAATATAGATACAGATATATATATATTTATATATCTTTTCTCTCTCTATCTCCCTGTATCTCTCTTCTCTCAGCATCTGTCTCTTTTCCTCTCCATCATCTCTCTCTTTTTTCTCTGACTCACTATCTTTTCTCTCTCTCTCTTTTTTTCCTCACTCACTCTCTTTCCTCTCTCCATATATATATATAAATACATATAACAATATCTATATATCTTTTCTCTCGCCATTTCTCCCTCTCCCTGCATCTCTCTCTCTCTCTCGTTTCTCTATCTTTTCTCTCTTTTTTTCTCTCAATCACTCTCTTTCCCCTCTCTCTATATATGATATAGATACACATAACTATATTTATATATCTTTTCTCTCTCTCCATTTCTCCATCTCCCTGTATCTCTCTCTCTTTGTCACTCTGTCTTGATGAATCCCAAAGCTATATCTGAGGAGGTGACTTAAGTGATGGGTGATATCATCCTAACAAAGTTTTCTTTAGGCAGGATGGAAGGAGGCAGGATAATTGAATAATGCTTTAATTTAAAAAAATTCTATCCTTTAAGGATTTGAGTCCTGGTCCTCTATATCCTGCCTCTCCAGATTGTCATCCCTGTCCAGGGGCAGTCATCCTTGGGATGCAGGGCTATAGCAGTTGATCAAGGAAGAACATGCAAAGACTTGTGTGGAAGCCTAGGTCCCTCTAGTGTTTCTGAGTGAGACTGTCTGGGAAGTGCAGCTGAGCCCTGGCTCCCTATGGCTGGGTGGGATGGCATGGACAAACTAGTCAGTCAGTGAGAACACTAGCTTGATGACCTCCTCTTGTCCTGGAGTCTCTGGAGCACGGGGATCCTTCGTTTGAAAATGTGCCGAAGCATAGCACTTCCAAGCTGGAAGGAACTGAAGACCTGGGTTTGAATTTCAGTGTTTCCCTTTTAATTCATGTTAGTTTTGTTCAAAACACATTTAGTAAGTACCTACTATTTGCCATATTCAGTAGGTGTTGGGGATAAAAAGACAAAAGCAAAATTACGTCTTCTCTCAAGGAGCTTACATTTTAGTAGGATTAAAAAACACATATACTAATAAGCAAATACAAAATCTACCCAAAGTGGGGAATTGGGATGCAGCAGACATCTGAGAGGATCCAAAAAGCCTCATTTAGAAAGTGGCATTTGAGGTCGACAGATCTGGGATTTCTAAGCACCATTTGCTATAAATCTTTCCATCTGTAAAATGAGGGGAGAATAACTAGGGATGCCATAATGTGTAGAATTACAGATCTGGGATTTGGAAGATTCATCTTCTTTTTTTTTTTTTTTTTTTTATAATAAATTTTATTTTATTTAATAATAACTTCGCATTGACAGAATCCATGCCAGGATAATTTCTACACGACATTATCCCTTGCAATCACTTATGTTTCGTTTTTTTTCCCCTCCCTCCCTCCTCCCCCCCCCCCAGGATGGCAAGCAGTCCTATATATGCTAAACATGTTGCAGTATATCCTAGATACAATACATATTTGCAGAACCAAACAGTTCTCTTGTTGCACAGGGAGAATTGGATTCAGAAGGTAAAAATAACTCGGGAAGAAAATCAAAAATGCAAATAGTTCACATTCATTTCCCAGTATTCCTTCTTTGGGTGTAGCTGTTTCTGTCCATCATTTCTCCAATGAAACTCAGTTAAGTCTCTTTGTCAGAGAAATCCACTTCCATCAGAATACATCCTCATACAATATCGTTGTCGAAGTGTATAATGATCTCCTGGTTCTGCTCATCTCACTTAGCATCAGTCCATGTAGGTCTCTCCAAGCCTCTCTGTATTCATCCTGCTGGTCATTCCTTACAGAGCAATAATATTCCATAACATTCATATACCACAATTTACCCAGCCATTCTCCAATTGATGGGCATCCATTCATTTTCCAGTTTCTAGCCACTACAAACAGGGCTGCTACAAACATTTTGGCACATACAGGTCCCCTTCCCTTTTTTAGTATCTCTTTGGGGTATAAGCCCAATAGAAACACTGTTGGATCAAAGGGTATGCACAGTTTGATAACTTTTTGGGCATAATTCCAGATCGCTCTCCAGAATGGCTGGATTCGTTCACAACTCCACCAACAATGCATCAATGTCCCCGTTTTCCCGCATCCCCTCCAACATTCATCATTGTTTTTTCCTGTCATCTTAGCCAATCTGACAGGTGTGTAGTGATATCTCAGAGTTGTCTTAATTTGCATTTCTCTGATCAATAGTGATTTGGAACACTCTTTCATGTGAGTGGTAATAGTTTCAATTTCTTCATCTGAAAATTGTCTGTTCATATCCTTTGACCATTTATCAATTGGAGAATGGCTTGATTTTTTATAAATTTGAGTCAGTTCTCTATATATTTTGGAAATGAGGCCTTTATCAGAACCTTTAATTGTAAAGATGTTTTCCCAGTTAGTTACTTCCCTACTAATCTTGTTTGCATTCGTTCTGTTTGTACAAAGGCTTTTTAATTTGATATAATCAAAATTTTCTATTTTGTGATTGGTAATGGTCTCTAGTTCATCTTTGGTCACAAATTTCTTTCTCCTCCACAAGTCTGAGAGATAAACTATCCTATGTTCCTCTAATTTATTTATAATCTCGTTCTTTATGCCTAGGTCATGGACCCATTTTGATCTTATCTTGGTATGTGGTGTTAAGTGTGGGTCCTTGCCTAATTTCTGCCATACTAATTTCCAGTTATCCCAGCAGTTTTTATCAAATAATGAAATCTTATCCCAAAATTTAGAATCTTTGGGTTTGTCAAACACTAGATTGCTATAGTTGACTATTCTGTCTTGTGAACCTAACCTTTTCCACTGATCAACTAATCTATTTCTAAGCCAATACCAGATGGTTTTGGTGACTGCTGCTTTATAATATAATTTTAGATCAGGTACAGCTAGACCACCTTCATTTGATTTTTTTTTCATTAATTCCCTTGAGATTCTCGACTTTTTATTGTTCCATATGAATTTTGTTGTTATTTTTTCTAAATCATTAAAATATTTTCTTGGAAGTCTGATTGGTATAGCACTAAATAAATAGATTAGTTTAGGGAGTATTGTCATCTTTATTATATTTGCTCGGCCTATCCAAGAGCACTTAATATTTTTCCAATTATTTAAGTCTGACTTTATTTGTGTGAAAACTTTTTTGTAATTTTGCTCATATAATTCCTGACTTTCCTTTGGTAGGTAGATTCCCAAATATTTTATGCTATCAACAGTTATTTTGAATGGAATTTCTCTTTGTATCTCTTGCTCTTGGATTTTGTTGGTGGTGTATAAGAATGCTGAGGATTTATGGGGATTTATTTTGTATCCTGCTACTTTGCTAAAATTATGAATTATTTCTAATAGCTTTTTAGTAGAATCTCTGGGGTTTTCTAGGTATACCATCATATCATCTGCAAAGAGTGATAGTTTGGTTTCCTCATTGCCTACTCTAATTCCTTTAATCTCTTTCTCGACTCTTATTGCAGAGGCCAGTGTTTCTAATACAATATTGAATAATAATGGTGATAGTGGGCAACCTTGCTTCACTCCAGATCTTACCGGGAAAGGTTCCAGTTTTTCCCCATTGCATATGATGCTTACTGAAGGTTTAAAATATATGCTCCTAACTATTTTAAGGAAAAGTCCTTTTATTCCTATGCTCTCAAGTGTTTTTATTAGGAATGGCTGTTGGATTTTATCAAATGCTTTTTCTGCATCTATTGAAATGATCATATGGTTTTTGTTTGGTTGGTTGTTGATATAGTCAATTATGTTAATAGTTTTCCTAATATTGAACCAGCCCTGCATTCCTGGTATAAATCCTACTTGGTCATAGTGTATTATCCTGGGGATGATTTTCTGTAATCTTTTTGCTAATATTTTATTTAAGATTTTAGCATCAATATTCATTAGGGAGATTGGTCTATAATTTTCTTTCTCTGTTTTCAGCCTACCTGGTTTAGGTATCAGTACCATATCTGTGTCATAAAAGGAGTTTGGTAGGACTCCTTCAATCCCTACTTCTTCAAATAGTTTATTTAGCATTGGAGTTAATTGATCTTTAAATGTTTGATAGAATTCAGATGTAAATCCATCTGGTCCTGGGGTTTTTTTCTTAGGGAGTTGATTGATAGTTTGTTCTATTTCTTTTTCTGAGATAGGAGTGTTTAGGATATTTACTTCTTCCTCTGTTAGTTTAGGTAAGCTATATTTTTGGAGGTATTCTTCTATTTCATTTAAGTTGTCGAATTTATTGGCGTAAAGTTGGGCAAAGTAACTCCTAATTATTGCTCTAATTTCCTCTTCGTTAGTGGTGAGTTCTCCCTTTTCATTTTTAAGACTAACAATTTGATTTTCCTCTTTCCTTTTTTTAATCAGATTTACTAAGGGTTTGTCTATTTTGTTGGTTTTTTCATAGAACCAACTCTTAGTTTTATTAATCAATTCAATAGTTTTTTTACTTTCAATTTTATTGATCTCTCCTTTTATTTTTTGAATTTCAAGTTTAGTGTTTGATTGGGGGTTTTTAATTTGTTCCTTTTCTAGCATTTTTAGTTGCAAGCCCAATTCATTGACCTTCTCTTTCTCTATTTTATACAAATAGGCCTCTAGAGATATGAGATTTCCCCTTATTACCGCTTTGGCTGCATCCCATACATTTTGGTATGATGTCTCATTATTATCATTTTCTTGGATGAAGTTATTAATTATGTCTATAATTTGCTGTTTCACCCAATCATTCTTTAGTATGAGATTATTTAGTTTCCAATTATTTTTTGGTCTACTTTCCTGTGGCTTTTTATTGAATGTAATTTTCAATGCATCATGGTCTGAAAAGGATGCATTCACTATTTCTGCCTTACTGCATTTGAGTTTGAGGTTTTTATGTCCTAATATATGATCAATTTTTGTATAAGTTCCATGAACTGCTGAAAAGAAGGTGTACTCCTTTCTGTCCCCATTACATTTTCTCCAGAGATCTATCATATCTAATTTTTCTAGTATTCTATTTATCTCTTTGACTTCTTTCTTATTTATTTTGTGGTTTGATTTATCTAATTCTGAGAGTGCAAGGTTGAGATCTCCCACTATTATAGTTTTACTGTCTATTTCTTCTTGCAGCTCTCTTAATTTCTCTTTTAGGAATTTAGATGCTACACTACTTGGTGCATATATATTTAATATAGATACTTCTTCATTATTCATTCTACCCTTCAGCAAGATATAGTGCCCTTCCTTATCTCTTTTGATTAGATCAATTTTTGCTTTAGCTTGATCTGAGATCAGGATGGCTACCCCTGCTTTTTTGGCTTCACCTGAAGCATAGTAGATTTTGCTCCAACCTTTTACCTTTAACCTGCATGTATCACCCCGCTTCAGGTGTGTTTCCTGTATACAACATATTGTAGGATTCTGGCTTTTAATCCATTCTGCTAACCGCTTCCTCTTTATAGAGGAGTTTACCCCGTTCACATTTATGGTTAAAATGACCAATTCTGTATTACTTGCCATCTTGTTAACCCCGGTTTATGCTTTTCTCCCTTCTTACTCCCTTACCCCCTCCCTTACCCCCCTTCCCAGTATTAAGCTTGTGAGCTCCCCTTGGTTCTCACAGCCCTCCCTTTTTCAGTATCCCTCCCCCCCATTAGAGTTCCCCCCCCCAACTTACCCCTTTCCCTCCCAGTTACCGTATTCCCTTCCACTTAGCTTATTCCTTCCTTTTTCACTTTTCCCTTCTCACTTTTCAATGAGGTGGGAGAAGTTTCACCATAGATTGAATATGTCTAAAATTCTTCTCTTACTGCCAATTCTGAAAGCAGTAAAATACTCACTATTTTCATTCCTCTCCATTCTTTCTCTCAGATTTACTAGGTTTTCTTTGCCTCTTCATGAAATGTAGTACCCCCACTTTCCCTTTTTTCTAGTACAATGTCCTTTCCACAGCTAGTTTCTAGAACAAGGTATACATGTATTCTTTATACATCTTTACAGCCGAAATATAGTTCCCAAGATTAATCTTTACCTTTTTAGATTTCTCTTGAGTTCTGTGCTTGTAGATCAAATTTTTTGTTAAGTTCTGGCTTTTTCATCAGAAATAGATGAAATTCGCTTATTTCGTTGAATGTCCATCTTCTTCCCTGGAAAAAGATGCTCAATCTCGCTGGGTAAGTTATTTTTGGTTGCATACCAAGTTCCTTAGCCTTTCGGAATATCATATTCCAGGCCCTTCGATCCTTTAATGTGGATGCTGCCAGATCCTGGGTGATCCTTATTGTGGCTCCTTGATACTTGAATTGGGTTTTTCTAGCCGCTTGCAGTATTTTTTCCTTTGCCTGAGGGTTCTGGCATTTGGCCACTATATTCCTTGGTGTTTTGATTTTAGGATCCCTTTCAGTAGGGGATCGATGAATTCTTTCAATGTCTATTTTACCTTCTGTTTCTATGACTTCTGGGCAGTTCTCTTTGATAATTTCCTGGAAGATAGTGTTCAGGCTTTTTTTTTCATCATACTTTTCTGGAAGTCCGATGATTCTCAGGTTGTCTCTCCTGGATCTGTTTTCCAGGTCTGTTGTCTTCCCCAGAAGGTATTTCACATCCTTTTCCATTGTTTGATTTTTTTGGATTTGCTTGACTGATTCTTCTTGTCTCCTCGAGTCATTCAATTCCAATTGTTCGACCCTGATTTTCAGTGAGGTATTTTCTTCACTCACTTTTTTAAGATCTTTTTCTAATTGTCCAATTGAGTTCTTTTGTTCTGTGGAATTTTTTTCCATTTCGCCAATTTTGTTTTTTAGAGAGCTGTTTTCTGTTTCCAGTTCACTAATCCTATTTTTCAAGGATTTGGTTTCTTTATCCACTCTCTCTTTAACTGACTTCTCCAGGCTCTTTTGCCAAGCCTCCCTCTCCTTTTGCAGAGCCTCCCTCTCCTTTTCCCATTTTTCTTCTAGCTCCCTTGTGAGAGCCTTTTTAATTTCCTCCATGAGATTCATCTGTGCTGAGGGACATAAGGTCTCTTCCTTCGGGGATTCACCTGGGGACTGTTTGTTTTTAGTCTCCTCAGGGTTTGGAGTCTGCTCTTTATCTGTATAAAAGCTGTCCAGGGTTAAATTCTTTTTCAGTTTCTTGCTCATTCTGTCTATTTATCAAAGACAAACGCAGAGACGGCTGCGATCGTGTCCTACCCCCTCTCCGCTCCACCCGGTTCTGAGCTGCTATCTGTGCTCTGGTTGCCGCTGCTGCCCGCAGACTGCTTCCAAATACCGTCCCCGCCCTCGCGCAAAAACAGACCTTTCTTGACGAGTCACAAGGATGGTTTCTCTTGGTAAGTAATTGTATGGTTTTTTTTCAGTCGAGCATTAATTCAGAGGCATGAAATGAAATGAATAGTGAGAGAAAAACACGGAGATTACACAGAAGTGTATTTCCTCTCCGCCATCTTGGCCGGAAGTCCAAGATTCATCTTCTTGAGTTCAAAACTGGCTTTAGACACTAATTATGTGACCCTGTGCAAGTCACTTAACTCTGTGTGACTCGGTGTCCTCATCTGTAAAATGAGCTAGAGGAGGAAATGATAGACCACTCCAGTATCTTTGACCAAAAAACCCAAAATGGGATTACAAAAATTGAACATGACTGAAAAATGACTGAATAACCACAAAAATGAGGGAAGGGGATTATTCTCCGGGGTCTCTTTCAATTCCAGATTTATGATTTATTTATGATCTCTTTTGTAAAGTGGACATCATCAATCATCATCATCATCATCATCAATAACATCACATTTGCACTGCTTAACTACTGAAGTGGTTGGAAAGAAAATTCTCTCTATATATGAATTATTCCAATTGGTGTCAGAGTTGGAACAAAAACTCACTTTAGATTTTCAGTTCAGGAAAATTCTGGGTTTTTTTTTTGACCCCCAGGGGAACCCGAGTTTGCATCCATTGCTTCCATCTTCATTCTGCACAGTCAGATCCTAGCTATGTCTCTGATAAACAGCCACTAAAGCTCCAAGTTTAAAGCTGGCTCCTTTTCTTTCCGTGTTCTCTCTTTCTTTCTCACTTCTTCCCCTGGAGCTGTAATCAATGGGAATTTCACTTGAGTACAGAAGTCAATAAGCACCCCACACTGGTACATGTGTTGAAAAGATTATAGGAGGAAATCGACAGAGAATCTGTGAAATCTGCCAAATAGATGTTTTGACAGAAATCCTCCCTGTCACGCTTTCATGCCCATTACCTGAGTGCTTTCCCCACCTTTGTCTTGGCTACTTAAATAAGTTATGAGATGGGGTCCTTTGAGTTGCATTCATTTCAAAAATCAATGTTACGCAATCATCACATGCAAAACTCTATGCTAGGTGAAACATAGACAAAAAAATGACTTGGTTCTTGCCCCCAGAGGGCTTACCTTCTATTGGAAGTTCTTTGTCAAAATAACTCCAGACATCACCCAAATTATAAGGAGTTGAATATCTATCGCTACATATAAGAGAGGAAGGGGAAGTGGAAGGAGCCTTGGATCAGACATGAGGAGTCCTTGTTCTGCCATTTAGTGCTTGAGAGAACTTAGACACATTACTCAACTTGTGTCTCTTTAAAAGCAAATCGTATTGATATATTTTGTTTTTTCATCAACTACATTTTCAGTTGCATTGCTCCAAACCTTCCTTCCCAGAGAGTCATCTTTTATAATAACAAATAAAAAAGAGAAAGAAAAAGCTCGGTCTAACGAGCCAGCATAATGGAAAAAATCTGACATTCTCTGCAGTGTCTGCCCCCCTGCAAAGTAGTAGGGGAGGTGCCTTGTCACATTTTTTCCCCTGGAGCCAAGCTTGATCATTAGTATTTTTGAGGATCCACTTTGTTATTCTGTTGTTGTAGTTTGTTCACATTGCAATAGTCGTTTCTGCATTATATGATTTTCCTGGTTCTTCTGACTTGACTTTGCCTCAGTCCAGGTAAGCCTTTCCAGGTTTTTTAGTATTCATCACAGTCATTATTTCTTGCAGCACAGTTAATATTGCATTACATCCATGTAACACAATTATTTAGCTGTCTCTGTCTCTGTCTCTGGATTGGGTTTGGAGCCAGGAAGACTTCCCTTCCTGAGTTAAAATCTGTCCTCAGACACTTATTAGCTGTATGACCCTGGACAAGTCAGCTCATCCTATTTGCCTCAGTTTTCTCATCTGTAAAATGAGCTGGAAAAGGAAATAACAAACCACTTCAGTACCTTTACTGAGAAAATGGGATCAGGGAGAGTCAGTCACAACTCAGACAACTCAACAACTTGGAAGTTTTCTTTTTGTCATTGACGACCTAGTGCCCAACAACGGCTTCCTTAAGTCAAAGGAATGGCCATTTTGGCCACTTTCTGTGTGATTCTAAACGAATGCTCACTTGACCTTTCTGGACTTCAGTTGTATTCATCCATAAAAAGAGATTTATTCCAGTTCATAGACTCAGAATTCTGAGCCAGAAGAGATCTTGGTGGTTATCTAAATCAAATCATTCTCCTCATCTTAGAAGTCCAGAACAGCTCCTAGTAGCTTATCTCCTTGTCCCCTTCCCCCCACCAAAAAAAAATCACCTTTTATATTTTGTGACAAGGCACCTGCTTTTCAGGGGTGCAGACACTGCAGAGAATGTCAGCTTTTTTCCCATATATTTTGTAAATATCCATGGTTTGGGTCCAAAAAGAATAGACTGTAAGCTCCTTGAGAGCAGGGACAGTTTAATTTTCATTTTCATATGTTCAGCATTTAGTAACATGAGTGGCACATAGTGGGAGCTTAACAAAAGTTTGTTGTTTGATGACTGCTACCCATGAGTAAATTAGTTTAATTTCCCAACTCACACTTCTATCGACTTTCAGATTTCACAATGTTTTTTCTTCTTAATGTCCCTGTGAAGCACAGAATGTTTCATAATCCCCATTTTATAGATCAAACAACTGAGACTCAGCAGAGGGAAAAGGGCTTGCTTGTAGTCACATAACTAATGAGTGACTTTGCTAGGATTCAAATTTAGGTTTCCTGGAACCAAGTCCAGAATTCTTTCCATTGCATCTACTTCTTACTCAAGTTCATTTGAATTTTATAGGATTTTAAACATAGAATTAGAAGGAATGTGAGAAATGCCCTCTCTAGCCTAAATATCTAACTAGATAAGGTCCAGAAAAAGGAAGGAACTAACCCAAGGTCATCATCATCCCAGCAGAAACCCTACGGGTTGCTCTCATGGGGAATTGTGAGAATAGCTTTTCTCCATAAACCTTGAAAACTGTGTAAATAAACACAAGTGCTCCCGAAAGGTAAGGAGTCATCTCTTTCCACCGTTCATCATTGTTTACTCTCTGCTGGGCCCTAGGGTCTCAGCTGAGCCTTGCAGTGCATCCCTGCAAGAGGGGCAATGCAGCTCCGTTCAGGCATCTGCTGGAGGGTGTTCTTTCCAGTTAAGGCAGCCATAAAACCTTGGGGCCTATGTGTTCATGCAAGCTTCATTACACGCGAATTCCACCCTGTTCAGTAAACATTTGTTAAGTGTCTATTATACAGCCAGAACTGTATTCAATATTTCAAAAGAGCTGCGATTTCCTCAGTTTGGGGACCCCCACAAGTGTCTATTATGGGCCATTTGAGGAAACCTTCCTCTTTGTAGATCTGACCAGGCTGGGGCCCTATCCAAGTTCAAAGCATTTCCAGACTTCAAAGTTCCCCATGTTTCATTCCCCCCAGTTTCATCCATACAGTTACTCTCTACCCACGCAGAGAACAGCCCGAGTCAGAGATGATCTTCGTGACAAAAAAAAAAAAAAATCCATCCTCCTGCAGCCGACTTCGTGCTGAGCATCTCCAAGCTTAATGAGGCTGGTCCTTGGGGGATAGACAGGCAGTTGAGTCACCCGACCTTTATTCAAAGTCACTCTAGTTTGGCAGGACTTGACCATGCTGGCAGGCAACTAGCAGAGCCATGAAGAGCTCAGGGTCATCGCCAGGACAGAGGAGACTCTACAGCAAGAAATTCAAAGACAACCAAAGTCAAAGACTCCAAAGGGACATGAACAGAGTGAATCCATCCAGAAAACTCGCCCCTCAGGAGCTCCTTCTGAAATGGTCTGACTTGGAGAAGTTGACTGAGATAACTTTTCAGAGTCTCAAAGCAGCCAGGTGATTCAACAGGTAGAGCACTGGGTCTCAAGTCAAGAAGACTGTATACAGTAACAGCACTGTGATGATCAATTGTCATGGACTTGGCTCTTCTCAACAATGAGGGAATTCAAGGCAATTCCAATAGACTCATGATGGAAAGTGTCATTTGTATCCAGAAAAAGAACTATGGGGTTCAAGTACAGCCCCAGATGAAAAGTCAATAAACATCTGCCTGCCTCATTTTTCTTATTACTAAAATGAGAATGTTAATTGGACCTCCCTCCCAGAATTGTTGTGAAGATAAAATGAGATATTTGTAAAGCATTTTGTAAATCCTTAATTGCTATATAAATGCTAGCTTTTGGCCTCCCACCAACTAGCTAATTTCTGCATCAATACTTCTTAACCTTTTTAAGGGTTGTGGATCCCTTGGCAGTCTATTGGATCCCATAGATCACTTCTGATGATAAGGTTTATAAAATGTGTAAAATCAAATGCATGAAACTGCAAAAAATGGAGAATGGCTGAATAAGTTGTGGTATATGATCATGATGAAATACTAATGTGCTGTAAGAAATGTTGAGCTTCAGTGATTTTAGGAAAAATATGGGTAGACTTGAACAAAATAATAGAGTAAAATGAGCAAAAACAAGAAAACATTACATATAGTGAGAGCAATATTTTTTTTTCATTTTGTTTTTTTCAGTTTACATATAAAATATTTTAAAATTATTTTTCTAAAAATCAGGTCCCAATTCTGAGGTACCACTTTACACCTTTCAGGCTATTGCGCCAACCATTGGCTAGAATGACAGGAAAAGATGATAATGAATGTTGGAGGGAATGTGGGAAAACTGAAATACTAACGTATTGCTAGTGAAGTTGTGAACTAATCCAACTATTCAGGAGAGCAATTTGGAATTATATCCAAAGGGCTATAAAACTGTGTACACCCTTTGATCCAGCAGTGTTTCTATGGGTCTGTATCCTGAAGAGATCATTAAAGAAGGAAAAGGATCATATATGCAAAAATGTTTGTAGCAGCCCTTTTTGTAGTGGCAAGGAACTAGACTTTGGGTATATGCCCAACAGTGAGGGAATGGTTGAATAAGTTGTGGTATAAGTGTAATGGAATACTATGTTCTACAAAAAATGATAAAAGGGCTGATTTCAGAAAGGCCTAGAGAGACCTGCATGAACTGATGCTAACTAAAGTGAATAGAACCAAGAAAACATTGTACACAACAACAGCAAGATTATGTTATGATCAACTGTGATGGACTTGGCTCTTTTCAATAACATAGAGATTCAAGGCAATTTTAATAGACTTGTGATGGAAAGTGCCATTCATAGCCAAAGAGAAAACTTTGAAGACTGAATATGGATCAAAGCACATATTTTCATCCTTTTTTTGTGTGTTTCTTGTTTATTTGCTACTTCTTGGTTTTTTGTGTGTTTTTCCCTTGTGATCTTACTTTTTTTTTTGCTCAGCATGATGAATATGGAAATATATGTAGAAGAACTGCACATGTTTAATCTATATCAGATTGCTTGCTGTTCTGGGGAGGAGGAAAGGAGGAAGAGAGGGAGAGAAATTTGCAACACAAGGTTTTGCAAAGGTGAATTTTGAAAATTATTTCTGCATGTATTTGGAAAAATAAAATACTGTTAAAATAAAAATAAAATAAAATAAATTTGGCAAAAAGGAAAAAAAAATAAAAATTGAGTCCTGAGTTCTTTCCCTCCTTCCTTGCCCTCTTCCCTCCTTGAAAAGACAATTTTATATGGATTATCCATGTGTAGTCATGCATATTAGTCATGTTGCAAAAGAAAACACAGGCCAAAAACACAAAACAAAACACACAAAAAAACCCTCAAAAAATTAATGAAGATTTTAAAAAGTATACTTTGCTCTCCATTTAGACTCCATCTAGACATGGATAGCATTTTTCATCACAGGTTTCTTTGGAACTGAATCATTGCTATACTGAGAAGTCATTTACAATTGATCATCATGTTCTCTAAGTTCTGTACTCTTTAGAGGTAGAAGTGATGGTGATGGTGGTAATAATAGTAGCAGTAGTAGTTTTAGTAGTCATAGTAATAGATATTTTTGTTAATTTCTGTATCAAGTGCAAGTGATATTGTATGAAGAACTTTGACTAAGTTATTCATACAAATTGTGTCTATTTGTATTAACTACAAAGAACCTATGAGGAAAGACGCCGTCTGTATCCAAAGAAAGAACTGATAAATAAATGTATGCATGGGATGATTTTATATATATATATACATAAACATGTTACATATCTATTTATACATTTATATGTGACCATATGTGTGATATGCATATTTCTATCTAATGACAGTCATGGTGGAGGGGGAAAAAAGGAAAAAAGTTATATGATAACTTTATTATATATTTAAAAGGAATAGCAAGTTATATATAATAGATCTGCAGTTTTATTTGTAATCAACTTTTTTTCTATTCTACTATGTTATGGAAATGCTTATTTTATTTCTTAAGTTCAGAATAGAATAAATTTTTTTAAAAAAGAAAACCAATTCCATTGAAATATAGCTGTCAAAAACTTTTTTTTATGTTTTCACACTACAGATTAAGAATCTCTGCTCAACATGGACAAATGCTTATCTACTCCACTTAGCTAAGGTTACAGGTTAGATATTGTCATTACTATCTGCCATATTTACAGTATTTTTGCAGCAACTGGCTTCAATGGAGGAGACTATAAGATATACAATGCAATTACAATGAGACTTCATATTGCACAGACTCAGATATGTCACTGATGTCATTGTGTACCCTGAAATGCATAAACTAAAATCACTAAAAGCCTCAGAAACCATAATTAAATACCTAAAAGTATTAGACCTATTTCCCTGATACCACTGATATAAGAAAGTTCCCATACACATATTGGACACACATGTATGTTTTAGGTGATAGTCAACAACAGCCAATATCCTAATAAGTACAATTTCAAGTCAGGGCTTCCACGCCCTTTTTAGGGCTACTTTTTCCCTTTGTGGTCTACCTGATCCACCTAACTCTCACCTGTGGCTCCAAGATATAGCATGCATAGTGGCCATCCCTCAGCAAACCGTGTTAGCAGATGGGCTAAACTGGATTGAATGTAACCAGGGGGTCTGAAATCTTATGGTGAGTTGGGGGATACCTAGCCCAAGCATATTAACACTTTCCCTGATGGAATGAATGGACAGATGAGAATAATTTGTTCCAATGGCTATGAAGGCAGGGGAAGTGGGTTCTATGGAGAGCTTAGAGCTTTATTAGACATCAAAGATACCAAAATCATCTATTGCACCTCCAGTCATCACCAGTTGCCTTGACTCTATCCCTGCCACTCTGACTCTTCATGCAATTCTGTCTCACTTAAATCCAATTTATGCATGAATCAAAAGAAGTCACTAAACCTAACAGTGTTGTTATTTTAGTCTCTTCAAGAATGAAGGGTAGCAGCCAATTATAATTTCAATTCCAAAGTAAGTTTATCCAAATTGGTCAACTATAGATTAGAACAACCACCTAACTGTCCATCTCTAGTGGAGCTGTTTAGTAAACTCAGAGAAGATTAAATAAAATGGAATCTTTAGCTACGAGTTACTGGTACTCATTACGATTAACTCATACTGCTATTTCTAAACATAAATCCCTCTCTCAACAAGTGATCTTCCAGTCCTAATCTGATGAACTCCACTTGGGGCTGGATGGTTCCTCTTATGGATGGATGTTATCCAGTGCATTGATAGATAGCAGGAATACTTCTCTCTAGAGTCCAACTTTATCTTCCTAAAATTCCCTTTCATAGCTCCTAGTTCTTCCCTCTGGACCAAACAGAAGAGGTCTGACCAGAATCCTTCTTCTACAAAGCAACTCTTCAGAAAATTTTAAATGACTATCTTGCCCCCTTTAAGTTTTCTATTTCCCTAGGCTAAATTTTCTGGGTTCACACAGTACAGAAGCAGTTTAGGGAGCAAATAGCCTGACTACAATACCATCATCAAAGGACTTTGCCTTAGGCAGAGATATTCTGTGAGACAAACCATTATTCCCTGATACCTCCCCATGGATACTGCTTTCTTGGTCTTAATCCATGTGCTGTTCCTGGGATAACTGACTTGGGACACTTTGCTCCCAGAGTTTTAGTCTAAGACTCTGTATCTACCTAGTCTTATAGACTTCATCTGACTTTGACCTCAAAAAATCATGAGCTTTATTTACTCTGTTGAATCATACCTTAAACCACTCTTCTTTTCCTTTAAGTTTTGTTCCATTCATTAATCCAGGTCCACGAATTGCCCAATTCACCAACACCCAACTGCCCACACACATGCTTACCTACTGTTTTAGAAGATAGGGACACAATATTACTCTCCTCAGTTTCTTCAGCCAGTTCTCATGTGAGAAGTCCAATAATACCCATGTCACCATCCTCTTAAAACATTTTTTCCAATGTCCTTCCTAAAATATGGGGCCCCAAACTGAACGCTGTTCTCCAAATATGTCCTGACAAAGGGCAGGGGCAACGCAACTGTCAATAGTTATAGTCCTGAACTCAGTGTCTCTTTAGTACAGCCTAATATTATTTTGGTGTTTGGAGCTACCACATCAGGCTGCTCATGCCCACCCCCAGATACATTTCCAATAAGTTATCAATGAGATTCTCTATGCAGAAACCCTTCTTACAGTGGCTGAAGATGAAAGGAGAGAGCCCAGCCCTGTCTCTAAGAAAAAGATGGTTGTTGTTAAAATTGGAGCTGGAACCGTGGTAGACCTTGCATTCCAGTTTGTTCCCAGCTGTACTACAGGGATTTAAAAGATGGTGACTGGAATCCTAATATCACATCAAGGGCTGTATGGGCAAGCGGAGGTCCAAAGGCCAAGCCCTACTGCTCTTGAAATGCTCCTTGGTTGGTCCCATTTGCTTGCCTTGAATAGAAGCTGTGTTCTCTTTGGAGTGTTGGGATAGTCTAGTTATCCAGTGGACAGAAATGTACCATTACTGGAGCCAAGGGAGAAGGGGGCTGGGCTGAGAGTACAGAGGCCTGGTCCCTCATCTTAATTCTTCCATAGACTTACCACCATGAATTAGATTGGATCTTTTCAGTGACCATCTACTCCAAAACATGCCAGAAGAATTCCCTCTGGGTTCCAACCAAACCTGCCCACTGTTCTTTTGAGGGAGCATTTCATCTTCCACCTCTTTACTTGTCCACAAGAGGTTATTGTTTGCCCTCTGTTTTTGAAGAGGAACAATGACATTATGGGTGATCTCCTTCTTCCAGAGTCATTGAAGGCCATATCCAAGATAAAAAATCAACATGGTTGGTGATGGCTGGACATGATTTTGATGACTTTAATCTCTTCTGTCTGACTAAGTTCTGAGAGCTCCACAGAGCTCCTGTTTCAGTCAAATTCATGCTATTGGAACCAATTATTCTCATTCATCCATTCTACAGGGAGAGGAAATCTTCACATGCTTGGGGTAGACATCCTTCTAATTCACCGATTGTTGCAAGACCTATTAGTTACCCTCAACTTGATTTATCACATCTGCCAAGATGGTTTTACTAGGGTGTAGCCATTGCCCATGATTGAGAGTTGGGTGAAGGTGGACAGCAGAGGTGAATAAGCACCCCTGAAAAGAGCTTGGCAGCCCTCAAACCAGAAGTGCTTTCTCCCCTAAACACCCCATACACCCACAAGTCATACCCCATATCTGGAATGTTCTTCCTCCTCACCTCTATTGCCTAGTCCCCTTTAAGGTTCAGCTCAAGGACCACTTTTTACAAGATTATTTCTCTGATTTTCCCCAATTGCAAATACCTCACCAAATTACCTCATCAATTTCTTTGTGTGCATATATGCATGTATGAATGTATGTATGCATGCATTATATTCATACATATATTTGCTACATATGTGTATATACCAGTGAATAAGTAAATTGGTTCTTTCCAGTAGAATGTAAACTCCTTGAGGATCATGGTTGTTTTTAATTTTTGCCTTTGAATACTCATCATATAAAATAGTGGACTATTTTTCTTTTCCCTGAAGTCTTATGATTGGGATACAAAAGTTCAAACTAAAGTCTCAAAGGGAAATTAAGAGCCATAGTATAAGGTGGGGCAGAGGAAAAGGGAGGGTACAACAACCACTCTGATGGTCACTTAGAAAAAGTTTCAAGTTCTATTGTTAGGTCTTGATATAATGCTTGGGGGCCCTCAGTCTCCATACATGAAAGAATTGAGTAACAATGCCAAATATTACAGGAGTCAGTGTCAAAGTAAGTGGAGCAATTTCAGAGGAGACACAGTCTAATGCTCCTCGCAGACTAGCCTTGAAACTCTCACTCACACTGATTGATTAAACCCCCTTAGCTACCCTCAGGTTTAAAGGTTATACCTTATGGATCTATACTCCTCAAACCACTGATTATGAGCCTCTACTAGTGAGCTTACTTTGAAAAGTCAGTTATCCCACAACCAAGCTATTTAATAAGATAACAAAATATGAATTGTACATAACTCATGTCCTGCCTCTTATTGCCCGCAATAAGTCTAGTGTGTATTCTCCTACAAATACACATACTATCAGTATGAAGTGGATCACATTTAGAGCACAGTGGTAGTGAGACAGACTATATTATATCTGTTGTTGTTCAGATGTTTCAGTCATGTCCAATTTCTCACAACCTCATTTGGGTTTTTTTTTAGCAAAGATACTTGAGAGGTTTGCCACTTTCTTCTCCAAATCATTTTATTGAAGGGGAAACAATACACATCTGAGACCTGATTTGAATTCAGGACTGATGTTCTATAAACTATGGCCCCACCTACCTACCCAGCACACTACATAGGAAACACATTTGTCCAGAGTCACTCTTGTGTCTAGTACTGCAGGACTCCACTATCCTTTCTCTTCTCACAGTGCTCTCGTCTGGCTCCCCACTGGTCCCAGCATCTCTTCTGGGCAGGGCCCTCAGCTGGACTCAATCGATAAAAATATGTGTTCAGTCATTTATTCATCCATTCACTAACGGTGGGCTGGAGTCAGATTATAGAGCCTTGAGTATAAACTGAGGTGTTTAGATTTTATCTTCTAGTTAATAATAACTGAAAGTTTTGGGCAGAAGAAGAACATAAAGAAATCAGTGCTGAAGGAAGATTAATCTGGCAATCTAGCCGGGATTGATTATCCTAAGGTCTCACAGTCCTTAGCAGCAGAAAGTGCTTCCTCTTGTCCTATTCTTCTGCATCTACACATGGGACCGGTTTGATTCCATTTAGAAAACCATTTGTTTGTATCAATGTGTGGATGAAATCAAACTGGGAGAGTCAACTGGGCTTAGACACCCAGCCTGCAATGTTCCTTGCTTCTAATTTCAGTCCCTCCCTTCAAAGAAGAGGAAGTATCTTTCATCCTTTCTCTACTCTCCAAAGAAGCCCAGAAACTCACTACCCAAAAGTAGAATGGGGTGACTCAGGGCATCATGAAATCTCTACTCTATGGAGGACTCCCATAGAGGAATGAAGTATCGTAGATTCAGAGATTGGGAAAACTGCTAAGATAGAAAGATAAATAGATGAATAAATGGAGAGATGGATAGATAGAAAAATAGCTAGATAGAAAAATTGCTAACTAGCTAGATGGATAGAATGATAGATATGAATAGACATATCTTCAAACAGTGATATATTAGAACCATGAGGATCTGGTTGTTAAATTTTCAGTGGGAGCATTAGCATTATAGTAATCAACAAATTCAGGATTGAATGTATTGTTTTGTTGATCATCTAACCGGAGAAAGTGACAGAAAAATGTTAATAATTCAGATTATACTTTCATGTGCATTTTCATATGTTCTATATGCACAACGGTAAATAACAACCAGAAAGTGGTTATTAAACGCTTACCAACACAGCCTGGCTAAGAAGTTAACCAACTTCCTCCCTTTGCAGATGATGAAACTGAGGTAGAGGAGAGCAGTGGATACTTATTGCTTCTGGGGAAAAACAAACTCATTTGTTTGACTTGCCCTCTTCTGATTTATAGACTACTTTCTATCTACCTTCTATCTAGCTGGTTATCCTTCTATCTAACCATCTATCTATCTATCTACCTATCATCTGTCCATTATCTATCTATCATTCTCTCCATCTAGCTAGCTATCCTACTTTTCTTTCTATCCATCTATCCTCTATCATTCTATGTATCTAGCTAGCTAGCTATCCATCTATCTATTCCTCCATCCATCCATATATCTGTCTGTCTATCCATATCTATCATTCTATCCATCTAGCTAGTTAGCAATTTTTCTATCTAGCTATCTTTCTATCTATCCATCTCTCCATTTATTCATCTATCTATTTATCTTTCTATCTTAGCAGTCATCCATCCGTTTGTCTGTCTATATCATTCTATCTCTCTGCTTTTGTGTATGTGTGTGACATCTTTCGCCAGTCCCCAATAGAATATGCTCCTTGGGAGCAGGGAATATGAAGTATTCTCTTTGTTTTTTTTACCAGAACCTAGCATGGTACCTTGTACAGAGTAGGCACTTTAAATATATCTGTTAGATTGAAATTATTCAGGAAAGTGAGGATCCATAGTGACAACATCACAGATGTTTCCCCTGCTGCCATAGAATCCTGCCCATAATCTGTCTGGGGAAGTTTGGGGGCACTCCTAGAGAAAGGGGGGAGGGAAAGAGAGACAGACAGACACACATTAACCCACAGAGAAACAGAGACAGAGAAATAGAGGCAATGAGGCAGAGAGAGACACAGACAAGCAGAAAGATAGACAGACAGTCACAAACACCGATACATAGACAAAGACAGAGACTGATTATATAAAGTTGGCCAAGCTAGAGACCAGAAACATCCTGGTCTTCTGACTTCCAGCTTTGAGAGGGAAGACATCCACTTTCAATCTCTCTTCAAACTGAAGGAGGAAAAAGACTCTAGGAAGAAATTGGTATGTAGAGAATCCAGCATTTTGATCAGGTCCCTATTCCTAGACTACTACACTAGAGACTTCAGAGAACTTCCCCTTGGGTGAGATCTTAGAGTCTCTTAGTTGAGCTGAATCATCTTTCTCCCATTGGGAAGGCACATTCATTCTCTGTATTTTCTGTTATATATTCTCATATGTATACTTTATCTGATTTCTGTTTGCTATTTGTATAAATGGTTTCGTTTGCTACCAGTTACATGCGTTCATTGTAGAACTGGCATTTGGTGGGGATGCAAGCCTTGAATCTATACCTTGGGATGTTTCTTCCCCATTAGGGAACAGCAATTGGGAGTGCAGCTTAAATTAAGAATTATTCTCCCTAAATTTACATTTTAAGGGAGTAAATAGATATAATTCTACTCTCTCTTTCTGAGGAAAGTCAAGTGGCTAGCTTCTGATCCCAAATTCTGCTTCCTCTCCTGGCAGAAATCAAAGTCTCTCTCCTTGAGAAGCGGGGGAGAGAATATTCTAGAGATATCTAGTCTCGCATTTAAACAGACTCATGTGGACACAAATAACCTCTAAGGGCAATACAACACATAACCCATATCCTTTATATAAAAAAATCCAGAACATTTTACTGATCAAAAAATAGGAAAGCTGTGAGTCTGGCATGTTCATGCTGACTCTGACTCTTTTTAATCACCGTTTCCCCAGCTAGATGTCCTCTCTCCATCTTTTTAATGATTCGTTCTAGAATGTTCCCAGGAATCAAAGTCAAGTTCACTGGTTGCTATTTTTCAGACACTGCTCTTTTTTCTTTTTGAGAATTGCCACCTCTTCCCTTCCCAGTGATCACTCAGGTACCACTGACAGTGACTTAGCAATCTCTTTCAGCACTGGAGGATGTAGTTCATCTGGGCTGAATGACTTGAATTTACCAACACTTGGTGTTCTCTTACCACCTCCCTCCTTGTCTATTGGATAGTTTTTGGTTCGTTGGTTGGTTGGATTTTGTCATTGGAAATGTGAAGATTATTCTCATCGGCAGAGAAAACAGAAGCAAAATAATAATTAAGCAGCTCTCCCTTTTTTCTGCTGTTATCACCATACCAAGAACTCAAGCAAAAGTCCTCTTCCTTCTTTAATCATTCTTATTTTTCTCCTTATATAAGAAACAGGTAAATAAAACCCTTTTTGCTGTTCTTAGGTTCTTAACTACCCTCAGCTCATTCTGAGTTTTAGCATCCCCAACACAATTTTTTTTCCTTTTGTAATCTTTTTTTTATTTTAATAGCTTTTTATTTTTCCAAAACAAGCAGACATTTTTCAGCATTCACCGTTGGAAAACCTTATGTTCCAATTTTTTCTCCCTCTCTTCCCCACACCTTCTCCTATAGATAGCAAGCAATAAACATGTACAATTCATATTTGTCATGTTGAACAAGAAAAGTCAGATTAAAAGGTGAAGAAACGTGAGAAAGAAAAAAAACAATAAAAACAAAAACAAAAGGTGAAAATACTATGCTTTGATCCACATTCAGTCTCCATAGTTCTCTCTCTGGATGCAGATGCCTCTTTCTGTCGCAAATCTATTGGAAGTGTTTTGACCTTATTGCCTCAACACAATTTTTACAGGAATGTGCCACGCTCCTAGGTTATCTCTGTTATTGGTCTTGCTTCTATCTTTTGTCCATTTCTTTTTTGAAAAATTAAGTTACTTCCCTATGCATCCATATTATTTTCAATTTTAAAAATCATCTTTCTTCTTGTTGATATTGTTTCTTTTGTGCCTTCAAAATTTTACTTTTGAACATCCCCATCTTTTCTGGTCTCAATCCCTCCAAAAATTTTGGTCCATGGGATCCTATCTTTTCTCCTGACCTTTTCTTCTGATTTCCCATAATCTATTGCATACATTAAATTATGTCTGCATTATCTCTTCTCCATCGCAAAGTATGGAAGATAATGATGATTGCCCCCCAAGATTCCTGTTATTTTCAACTCAATAATTCTTCCTTATTAATGATTCATAAAAATCAAATCCAGAAGAAAATTCTTCCATATTGGTGATGAAGGATAAAGTCATCACTTAGGTAAATCAAGAAGTTATTAGCTATTCTGAATTTTGACAGAGAAAAAGTGCCATCAGGTGTCTGGATAATTGAAGGCTGTTCCCATCTCATAATCAGGCAGAATGGGTGTATTAGAATAATTTATTCCAATAACCATGAAAGCAGCTGAAGCAGGAACTATGGAACCCTTAGAGTTTGAAGATTCCAAGATCATCCACTACATCCTGGGCCATTCCCAGTCAGTTTGACTTTTGTATTGCCACTAGACTTCCAGTAGAAGAGAGAATGAAACTGATGATTTTGTGCAGTTCTACTTCACTTCAATGTGCAAATCAAGACCTTATCTTTTGATGACATTGGTCCACTTTGAAAATGAAGGATCAACAACAACAACAACCATATTATACCTGTGTATTAGGCTTGTCCACTCTTTTTTACCTGCTATGTTTTTTAAAAATAATTTATACTAATCCAGAATCATGTTCCTGGCAAGGTTTCTATCCCATCAATTCCCAGTGGGAACCAGAAAACAAAGCAAACTGGTTTCCTTGAATCAGTACCTCTAGTTACCCTTGTGGGCTACCTGCCCACTTTGAGTGTTTGTGTATAGATATTTGATGCCATGTATTTTTCTATTGCTTCTCTTGGATACTGTCTCCTGCGGACTTCTGGGTCTTCTCCACTTTCTCTTTTCTATAGCTACTCTCTACGGTCTTTAGCTTGGACATCTCCATAGGCAGTTTTCTTCCTCTTTTACCCATTTTAGAATAAAATCCTTTTGATTCGATTTCTAAGACAGCTGGCACATACCTACATGCAAACCATTCTCAGGTTGACTCCATCCCTAGCCAAGAGCCCACCATATTCCACTCTCACCCAGCCAGCTGTTCACATCCCAAATTAATTTTTCTCTTCTGAATTTTCTGTTGCCTTTGATGGGCAACCTGTGCTTCCATGGTTGTCTCTTTCTTTTCCCAAGACTTCATAATCATTGGCAATACTTTTTAAGCTCCATTTGGATGAGTGCTGTAAGTAAATCTTTTTTGAGCACCTATTTTGAGTAGTGGTTAAGATTGTACTGAGTATAATTTAGAATAGACCTGGCATCAGGAGGACAAGTTCAGTTATGTGGCAATGAACAAGTCATTTAACTTAGTGCTCTCACATAGCTCCAGAAGAGCCAATTGTGGTATTGTGTAAGAGTACTGAATTATAGACCAAATCCTGGATTCAAATCTCAGCTCTGCTATTTCTGTCAATAGGGAATTGAACCCAGGATCTCAGCTACAAATCAAATACTTTTACACTATTACCATCACTCCTTCTTCCAGAGCTGTGTGAGGCAAAACAATTACATTCTGTGAGCCTCATTGCCTCATCTTTAAAATGAAAAAGTTGAATTCAATGATCTCTCCAATTTCTTCCAGCTCCAGAGCCCTTCCAACTCTATGAATTTATAGAACTGCTAAATAGCATTGGAGAAAAGTTTTTTCTCTACCAGGAGTTCTTCATGATAAAGAAATAACAGACTAGAGGGAAAATAAAAGTGGGTGATGACAAAATGCAAAGAATGGACAGAGAGCCAATTCTCACATCTAGACTGGAAATCCAGATGAAGATTCCATGACTCTTTCTGGTCGGTTTCTATAGTGGACAGTCCTGGAAAAATGAAAGAAATCCTAATATCATCAAAGACTCGCTGCTTCTCCAAGGTCCTCTTGCCCTGCAAGGCCAGGACCTAGATTCTTCCTGGCAAAGGTAGTTTACCTTCCTCCTCTAAGGGTACCACCTGTCTACTCTCTGTGTATCTTATTTACCCATTTATTTACATGTTGCCTCCTCTCATTAGAATATAAACTCCTCTAGGACAGGGGATGTTTTGCTACTGTTGCTTCTCTTCCACCTCCTCCTCCTTTTCTATTTTTCTTCCTCCTCCTCTTCCTCTTCCTCTTCCTCCTCTTCCTCCTTCTCCTTTCTTCTTCTCTAGTACTTAGCACGGTGCTTAGTATGTTGTGTTTAATAAATATATTTATGGATTAATTTATTCAAGGTGTGGGAGAGCCATTAAGCAGGGAACTGCCTCTCATTTATAAGTGTCTTTTTGAACCCTTGGGCTGAGACACAAGGAAAGATTCGAGAATGGGCTTTGAGAGGAGGAGGAGGAGGAAATGCAGGGCTATCTCATCTCAAGCTCTCTGGAAAGCATCCTTGGACCTGGAAGCCAGCACCGGCTGTGAGGTAGTTTTCCTTCGCCTCTGCCTTCTCATTTTTTGCAGCATCCTCATGGCCTGCCAAGAGCTGGGTGACATTTTGTCAAACTTTCCAGTTTATGACATGCACCAACTCCATGAAATTGCCCTGGTGAGAAGAGTAATTTTAAGCTGTCACCAGGGACCGAAGGCCAATTCATCACAGGGGAGAGAGGGCTCTTCAGACTCCCAACCATTGAATAACATAGTCTTGTTCACTAATTAATCTCCAGAAGAGGAATTATTTTAAAGACAGAGCTCTTGGGAAGTGCTTTTGCTGACTTTATCTTCCTTTGACACATATAATTGCGGCCCAAACACAGATCAGTAGACCCAAGGGGCAGGTGTGGTTACTTTCAGCCAAAGGCTTAGTCCAAGGAGACTTTTGGGCTTCTATTAAAGTTAGTCATTGGTTGACTGTCACTGCCTTTACCAGAGGGCAGAGCCAAGACAAGGTATTGAATTCAGCCATACAAATAAATAGTCTCTGGTCTGCACAACCTCTGGAGGCTCCTTGGGGAAATGATGGATGAAGGAACCACTATCAAGATAAGGAGAGGGGAGAAGAGGAGGAACAAGAAGAAGAAATGGAGAATGAATGTACAACAAGGAAGAGGGAGACATCGAACTTTAGGCTAGCATCGATTTTTAATGAAAACCCAACTAGAATACTGTAGTCTGCTCCAGGTCTTTGAAAAAACAAGGACAAAAAAGAGCAAAACAACTTTCTGGCTTGGCTTCTTGTGCCTTTCCAGGCCCTTAATTTCTCTGGGCCTCAGTTTCCTGATCTGCAAATTGTCTACAATAACACCTGTGATATCTATCTCCCAGAGTTGGAGTAAGACCCCAAGATGATAATATATGTAAGGTTTCTGCAAACACTAAAGTGTCAGGTAGATGTCAGATGATATTCCTTGTAGAAACCCAGAGAGGGGGAAAGGATCATTGATCTGGAAGCAATCTCAGTGGTCCTCACAAAGAGCCAGTGCTCTCCCTGGCTCCTCTCTGTTGCCAGAGCTAGGGCTTTTTCCTTTCAGCAGAGCCTCCCACTCCTCCATGTCCCGGTATGGGGCACATCTTCATCAGGGATTCTTAAAGTGGTACCATCTGAGTGTTCTCTAAACTCTGAGGATGATGGATAGGAATAATCACTTCTATTTCTATAGCACTCTAAGGTCCGCGACACGCCACATCCCCTCTCCTACTTGATCTATTCTGCCACTGTCTTCGGCTCAAGTACAGCCTGTGAATCTATGACCAAGAAACCCAGGTGGTCCATCTGGGGCCTGGGGCTGGGACAGGAACCAGATTGACTTCACAGGCAGCCAGACAGGCTGCAACAGAAACTGGCAATCCCCAAACTGATTCACTCGGAGAAGAGTCAGGGGATTGGGCACAGATGTTAAGAGGCAGGCTGTCTACGTGTTCTGTGATCTGCATCTTGGAAGAATTCCCCCATTCTTGTCTTCAGATAGGCAAGGAAAGTGTGGCAGGAGGACGCAGGAGACTTCCTCCTAGCAGGTATGCAGATGGGCAGGACATTGGCTTCTTGGATCTAGAGCGAGGGGACTATAAAGTTTAAATCTTTCTTTTACAATTAGGGAAACTGATGCTCAGAATGGAAATGGCTTGCCAAGAAGATATGAGTAAAACTGGCAGCTTCACATCAAGCCAAGTTTCAACCATCAAAATCTGGCATTTTTCCCAGTGTTCCACAGGGCCTCCCGTTTCAAGGACAGGTTAAATTAATCCCTCCTCAGGTGAGATCTGAGATCCCTTCCAAGTCTGAGAGTCTGGGGATTCTTTAGTTACCTGATGCCAGGTCTTTGATATGGTCTGCGCATCTTGGAAGTCAGAATATCTAGCTCAGCTCCTAACTGGCTCAGTAATCTTAGGGAAGTCTCTTAATTATCTGAGTTTCAGTTTCCTCAACTGTAAAATAAAGGGGACAATCCCTGCCTATGGATAAAGAGCGAGACTGGAAGTCCAGAAGACCTGGATCCAAGACCCCTCTCTGACATATTCTAGCTGCAAGGCCCTGGGCAAGTCCGTTAACTTGGAGGGGGCTCCAAGCAACTCTCTAATATGATATGTTGTAGAGGTGGTGCTGGTGCTGGTGTTGGTGACTGAAAAATTATTGTCTCTAGGTGTTAAATAGTTACTAATCTGGGCAGCTATGAGACAAAGGGGATAGAGCATCAGCCCTGAAGTCAGGAGGACGTGGGTTCAAATTTGACCTCAGACACTTAACACTTCCTAGCTGTCTGATCCTGAGCAAGTCACTTAATTATGTTGCCTCAGTTTCCTCATCTGTAAAATAAACTACAGAGGGAAATAGTAAACTACTCTGGTATTTTTGCCAAGAAAACCCAAAATGGAGTCCCCAAGAATCAGACACGACTGAAAAATGACTGATCTGAACTTCTAAGTCTGAATCCAGAGCTGTGGAATTCCACTGTCTCCTGAGGCATCCTTTCTACTTTTCTATGTTTCTTTGTTTTTCCTTAAATCAAACCTAAATCTGTTTCCCTACAACTTTTATCCATAGTTCCTGCTTTGGGGCCAAGTAGAACAAAGCTAATCTCTCCTCCTCCAAATAGTTGAAGACAGTGATCATGTCCCACTGGGTTTTCTGTTCTCTGGGTTAAGCATCCTCAACAGCTTCAAGGCAATGTACATACTCATCCACAGAATAACACACATATACCTAGATACCCTCCATCTCAGTCTGCTGTTTATACGCAGTCACTCAACTAATATTTATTAAATACCTACTATGTGCCAGGTGTCGTGCTGGGGATACCAAGAAAGGCAAACACACACAGGTCCTGATCTCAGGGACCTCACAGTTTAATCGGGAAGACAATATGCAAACAACTATGTACAAATAAAATGCATGCTGGATAAATTGGAGATAATCAACATAACTTGTACATGTTGGAATATGGCATGAGAGACGTGTTATGAACCTCGAGGTAGCTATGTACCCAGCTCTGTTTAAACGTGTCTAGTATGTTAATAGCCATAGTTGAGAACGGATTGTGAGTAAACAGGGAGACTTCTCTTTCTCCCAGGAACAAAGCTCGGTTCCTTCATTCCAGATACTGTTTTTCTATCAATAGAACTGAGATACTGTGTGTTTCTATCCATAAAGCCTGAGATTGCATTAAATTGGACTTCATTTGAGTTTGTGGACCATTAAGCCCTCCTTTCACCCCGATCAGGTCTCTCTCCTCTGGATTGTTGTCCCCATCAAGGCAGACAGGAAAACATCTTCTAGTGCTCTGAAGAAGAAATCTTGGGATGGAAGACAGAGGGATTGGACTAGATTGAAAGGGTTAGAGGCAGGTTACTACTAGCCTGAGCCAGGAAAGTGATAAAAACTATTTTCAAGCTGGATTTCATGCACCCGGGCTAGCCTAACCTATAAATATGATTCCAAATGACTCCAAAACATCCAGGGTTAGAGTTTTAGCATCTCAGGTCTATTGCTCTATCAGTCAACAAACTTATATTAACTACCTCCTCTGTATCAGGTACTATGCTCGGTACCAGAGAAAGGCAAAAGACAGTCCCTCTTTTTAATGAACCACTTACTATGCACACAGCTAAGTATAAACAAGCTATGGACAGGAAAGATTTCTCCAAGGGAGGGCCTTGGGGAGCTGGGCAAGACTTCCTGAGAAGGTGATCCCCTGAGAATAAATTGCTTCTGTGATAAGTCATTCCAAGGAAATGCCAGGAGAAGGGCCAGGCCACAGAGGAGAGCCCCAAGTCCTCAGATGGCATGAGGCTGGGAGAGAGGGAGGGAGCTTTCTATACACACATTTCTGAACAGAAGGCCTCAGATGAGCACTCAGGCTCACAGCGATAAATTCTTGACGTGCCTTAGCAATCATTTAGTTCATCAAATGATGAAAGAAGGGACTAGTGGAACTTCTATTCTGGACCTAATTTTCCCTCACAAGGAAGAAGTGGCAGTCAGATTCTGAGTGGAATTTGAGCAGTGGAAGTGACTATTCTTTTGTTTAAATTTGTGATGGAGGAGACATAAATTACCCAGTCTGACCTACACCTGAAATTTGGGGAGTACAGATTTCAAAAGGTCTGGAGAGATGATACATTCATAAGAGTTTAGTTTTCATACTAAAAGGAGAATTAGAGATTATAAGATGTAGATATAGACGTAGATATAGAGCTGGGAGGGACTGCAGAGGATGAATCCTATGCCCTTAATTTACAGATGAGGAAACAGACCTAGAGATATTAAGCAACTTACCCAACATATCTCACCCATTACCAGTGATATCAAGCTTAAATAGAAAGAGTCTCTGACCTGTGACACAAGGATCCTTGTGGGCTTTATACTGATTTAGAAAACATATATTAGCATTATCAATGTTTTATCATATAGGAGTATAAGTGCCAGGAACAGAATCAGTAAAATCTGAGTTCAAATTAAAACTCAGACACTTTTTAACTGTGTGACCTTGGCAAGTCACTTAACTCTGTTTACCTCAATTTCGTCAAATGTAAAATGAGAAGGAAATGGCAAACAACTCCAGCACCTCTGCCAAGAAAACCCCAAATGGAGTCACAAACAGTAGGACACGACTGAACAACAATGTGTTCTATTGTGCTTTTATTTGTTTTGTGTAATATTTCTCAGAGACATTTTAATCTGGTTTCCCCACACTGGGGAGTGTTGTGGGCCCTCTAAGACATGCTACATACACAGGTAATGGCACAGTGTCGGGTCATGTGAACTCAGAAGTCCTAAAAATCCTTTGTTTTCTATAAGGCTCAGCTTAAGCACTCCCATCTATAGGAAACCTTCCCCAGTGGATCTCTCCTCCAGGGTCTGGTACCTTCCCTCCCTCTCTCCCCAAATAATCTTGTGTTTATTTTATATCCACTCATATCCATATATGTTATATCTCCCAATACAATGTTGACTCCATGAGGACATTTTTGTCTTCATATCCCACTGGCACAGAGTAAGAACTACAAAAATGCCAGCTGACGTAGGCAGGGGAAATAACACATTTACGTGGTGTCTACTCTATTCCAAGAACTGTACTCTTTACTTTTACAAATTTTGTCTCATTTATTGAGTGACTGCTTGATCTCCAGGTTATGCTTATCTGGTCTCCCATAATTTGGCATTTCTGTGGCTCTTTAGGGAATGATCCCTCTCTTTCTTATGATCAGTGTGCTTGACACGGTCCTCCATCCCAAAGGCTCTTCTCATTGGTATTTGTACGTCCTGAGGCAAAATGGCCACAAACGATGAAGCTATAAAAATTACTTTTAACCTTATTTTTATTGTTGTCTTTTGTTTTTATCAATATGATTCTCTAGGATGCCCCATATTTCGCTTTTGTTGAATTGTTTTTCAATCCCATCTGCCTCTTTCTGAATCCATTTGAGTTTCTCTTGATCAAAAGATACAGGCGTGGTTTGCCATTTCCTTCTCTGTCTCATTTTACAGATGAGGTAAGGTTAAGTGACCTGTCCAGAGTCACACAGCTAGCATGTATCTAAGGCTGGGTTTTGAACTCAAAAAGTTCTGATTTCAAAACTGGCACTCTATCCACTGCCACATAGATGCCCCTGCATCCCATATAACAAATTGTATTTTTTAATTTTTTTTAAATAGAAAGAAAAGAAAGGGAAAGAAGAGGAAGAAGAAGTGGATAAGGAAGAGGTAAAAATCAGCACAGTCAAACAATATGCTGAAAAATTCTGAAAACATGTACAACATACAAGCCAAACTCAGGGACTTCCATAAAGGGAAAGGTTGAGAAAGTCTTCTTGGATACTATCTTTTAATTCATGCTTTTTTTTATTAAATAATTTTTTTATTGATAGAACCCATGCCAGGGTAATTTTTTACAGCATTATCCCTTGCACTCACTTCTGTTCTGATTTTTCCCCTCCCTCCCTCCACCCCCTCCCCCAGATGGGAAGCAGTCCTATACATGTTAAATAGGTTACAGTATATCCTAGATACAATAAGAACTGAACAGTTTTCTTGTTGCACAGGGAGAATTGGATTCCGAAAGTTAAAATAACCCTGGAAGAAAAACAAAAATGCAAGCAGTTTATATTCATCTCCCAGTGTTCTTTCTTTGGGTGTAGCTGCTTCTGTCCATCCTTGACCAATTGAAACTGATTAGCTCTCTTTATCGAAGAGATCCACTTCCATCAGAATACATCCTCATACAGTATCGTTGTTGAGGTATATAATGATCTCCTGGTTCTGCTCATTTCACTCAGCATCAGTTCATGTAAGTCTCACCAGTCCTCTCTGTATTCATCCTGCTGGTCATTCCTTACAGAACAATAATATTCCATAATGTTCATATACCACAATTTACCCAGCCATTCCCCAATTGATGGGCATCCATTCATTTTCCAGCTTCTAGCCACTACAAACAGGGCTGCCACAAACATTTTGGCACATACAGGTCCCTTTCCCTTCTTTAGTATCTCTTTGGGGTATAAGCCCAGTAGAAACACTGCTGGATCAAAGGGTATGCACAGTTTGATAGCCTTTTGGACATAGTTCCAAACTGCTCTCCAGAATGGCTGGATGTGTTCACAATTCCACCAACAATGTATCAGTGTCCCTGTTTTCCCACATCCCCTTCAACATTCCACATTATCTTTCCCTGTCACTCTAGCCAATCTGACAGGTGTGTAGTGGTATCTCAGAGTTGCCTTAATTTGCATTTCTCTGATTAATAATGATTTCGAGCATATTTTCATATGTCTGTAAATAGTTTTAATTTCTTCATCTGAGAATTGTCTGTTCATATCTTTTGACCATTTATCAATTGGAGAATGGCTTGATTTCTTATAAATTAAAATCAATTCTCTATATATTTTGGAAATGAGGCCTTTATCAGAACCTTTGACTATAAAAATGTTTTCCCAGTTTATTGTTTCCCTTCTAATCTTGTCTGCATTTGTTTTGTTTGTACAAAAACTTTTCAATTTGATATAATTAAAATTTTCTATTTTGTGGTCAATAGTGATCTCTAGTTCTTCTTTGGTCATAAATTCCTTCCTGTTCCACAGGTCTGAGAGGTAAACTATCCTATGCTCTTCCAATTTATTTATAATTTCTTTCTTTATGCCTAGGTCATGAACCCATTTTGACCTTATCTTGGTGTATGGTATTAAGTGTGGGTCAATGCCTAGTTTCTGCCATACTAATTTCCAATTTTCCCAGCAATTTTTGTCAAATAATGCATTCTTATCCCAAAAACTGGGGTCTTTGGGTTTGTCTAATTCATGCTTTAAAAGTTATTTTTTTAATTAGCAATTCATGCCTAACCTGGCTCCAACTGCTGCCCAACACCTCCCCTACCCCTTTTCTTTATCACATTTATGTCTCCAGGATCCGATGATTTTTCCTGCAAATTTCCTGTATTACTTTGTTGGGTTCCTTAGCCAAAGAGATATTTAGGAGGAAGGGATAGATGATATGCTTATAGAATTTTTGCATGATGCTGGACAGAGGGATGATCAGGAGGAAGAGTGGAGCAAGTGCAGGGCTGAGAATCAGAGGACTTGGCATTAAGGCTCAGCTTTGTCACTTACTGCCTATTCAATCTTGGGATAATCACTTAATATCTCATTTTTGGTGTCTTCAACTATAAAGTGAGGTGTTCAGACTAGAAGATCTATGACTCTCTACTCTTATCACTTGTGTCATTAAATTAGGGAGTGAAGTGCCACAAAAATGTTGATAGCTTAGAATGATAGACTAGAAAATGGAAATTAATGGAGGAAAATATGAAATTCATTTGAGTTTTTAAAAGTCAGTTTCACAAGTGAGGGGTAGGGCAATAAGCAGAGGTTTGTGTGCAAACATCTAAGATTTTAGGATGTGAACTCCCAGTTCACGAGGAGTCAGAAGTGCATCGTGGCAGCTGGGAAATGTTAAGACTATATCAGAAGAGAGAACTATGGAGACTGAATGTGGATTACAGTATAGTATTTTCACCTTTTGTTTGTTTGCTTTTTCTTTCTCGTGGTTTTCCATTTTGGTCTAATTTTTTTTGCACAACATAATAAATATGGAAATATGTTTAAAAGTATTGTACATGAATAACCTATATCAGATTGCTTGCTGTCTTGGAGAGGGGGGAGGAAGGGAAAGAGAAATAAAATGGAACACAAAATCTTACAAAAATGAATGTTGAATACTATCTTTACATGTATTTGAGGAAATGTAAATTGTATTGAAGAAAAATAAAATTTATATATCAATAAGAAAAAAGACTGCATCAGTGACCTCAGTATCGGGAACCAGAAAGATGACGGTTTCACAGTCCTTGGACAGAGCATTTGGGGGCAACCCCCATTTTCAGGATGCTAGCATGCTAGAGCGTGTCCAAAGGAAAGTGACCAGGAGAGAGAAGATTTTGAGGTCAGATCATACAAGGATCAGTTGAAGAAATTGCTGCTGTTTAACCTAAAGAAGAAAAAAATGAGAAGAGGGAAACTTTCTAATAATCAGAGTTGTCCAAAAAGACAATTTGTAAGGTCATGCATTTCTTTTCTTAGTATAAAAAAATAGAATACTAGGATTAGAATCAGGAAGACTTGCTTTCAGATCTTGCCTTGCATATATATTGTCTGGGTGAGCCTGGATTTAGCACCTATAGGACAGAGGTTCCTCTTTGTGGTACAATGGAGAGAGGGCAATATTCCACATGATAAGTCCTGGGGCTGAATTGCCACTTACTACATATGTAATCTTGGTCAAGACTTCTATTATTTTCTATAAAATGAGGAAATCTCAGGCTTCTAAAGTTCCACATCCTGTGTCTCTAGACAAAAGCTGGATGATGACTTCTCTAAGGCATTATCTAGGGGACTCCTGTTCTGGTATGTTGAGATAGATAATCTCTAAGGTTCCTTGCCATTTGGGGGATGCTACAATTTACCTTAATTCCAGAGTTTCTTGATCTAAACCCATGGGAGAGAAGTTAAGGGAGTCTCTCCTCTGCATACAGGCAATCCCACAGATTAAATTGCATTATGTTAGAAGATTGCTACTTTTCTTTGAGAGCCTCTGAGAGAGCATAATCAAGAGTGAAAGATGCTCTTGAACAGCAGGATGTCAAGCTGCCTGTGAGAGCTGCACTCTCAGCTAATATTGTAAGGGTGTTTTTTCCCCTACATTCGCAATTAACACTATCTCCAAATAGGTCCATTACACTCTGCCTGCCAGATGTGTACAAGAGAGAACTTGTTTCACGGGCTCATCACCTGTGCACAGAGAGGGGGGGAAATCTTGCAAAATCATTCCTAGAAGCATGTTTTATAACCGAATCCCATCCACACCACATTACAGAGGAGGAAACTGAGGCTCCACTAGCTAAAGTGTCTTATCCAAGAGGCAGTAAAGGACAGAACTGGAATTCAAATCCAGCCCCTTTTCTCCTGGACCACAGCTTCCATGAGCCCCTCATTCTAAATTCCTTCCACCAATTTTCTTTTTTGATGAGTAAAAATACTGCTGTCAGTAGGACAAGGTGAAGGAGGGGGAAGCTCCATTCAATCGAGGAGATTCAGTGAAACCTTTAATTGGGAGTAACAAGAAAGAAATTTGGTCCTGAAGTACTCTGGGACCTTATATAAGCTACTTCCTCCACCTGGTTTTTAGCTTCTTTCACCATAAAATGAAGGAGGGAAGGGGGATGGGGGTGGGGGAGGGGGTTATATAATTTATTGAATATTTTAAACTGCTGTCACATGGGCACCTTAAACTACAAATGTCCAAAAGAATACTATCTCCCCCCCCAAAAAAAAAACATTGCTCTTATGAACTTCATTTCTTTTCAAATCATCATAATCTCAAGATCTCAGATTTGCAAACTTGAAATCATCCTCAGCTCCTCTCTTTCCCTTATTCCATATATCCAAACCAATCATTGGCTAGATCTTGTCAATTTAACTTCCACAACATTTTTTGCATCCTTCCCTTTCTTTCTATTCACACAGTCACCAACTCAAGATAGCCTCTAGGTGCAGAAATTATGTGACTTGTTCAAGGTTCCACAAGCCTTTGCAGAAGCTTCTTCATTGCTTTCCCTGAATTGTTTCTTCCGTTCCCCCATCCATCCTCTGTAGAGCTGTCAGTGATTTCCCCAAAGCTTAGCTATAACTGTGTCGCTCCCCTTCTGAATAAATTCTCTGTGGTTTTAATTCTAGATTCTAATAAATCCTCAGTTACCTCTAGGGTAAGTGACATGATAGATAAAGGGCTTAACGTGGAATTAGGTAGATCTGAGTTTGAATACTGCCTCAGATACTAACTGTATGTCTTCACAATGTGTGTGTGTGTGTGTGTGTGTGTGAGAGAGAGAGAGAGAGAGAGAAAGAGAGAGAGAGAGAAAGACAGAGACAGAGAGAGACACACAGAGAGAGACAGAGAGAGTAAGGGAGAGAGGGAGGAAAGGACAGAGGGAGTCAGAGAAGAAGGGAGGAAGGGAAGGAAGGAGGAGGAAGGTGGAGAGAGAGGAAAACAGGGAGGGAGGGAGGAAGAGAGAGAGAAAAGGAAGAAAGGACTAAAGGAAAGAAGGAGGAAAGGAGAGAAGAAGGGAAGGAAGGAGGGAGAGGGAGGGAGAAGACAAAGAAAAAAAGATCCTCATTTTTCTTATCTGTAAAATGGGGTAATAATTATCTTCCAAGGTTATTGTTCTCCACTTTATATCTGCTACTCTGCCTGGTTTTACCTCCAAGGAACACAATGCCACATACCACCTGGTTGCCCATCCCATTCCTGCCTTCACTTGTGTGCTCTCTTAATTAGATTGCCAGCTCCTTAATGACATATACTATTTTTTTCTAATTTTATCTCTAATGCTTAGCAAGGTGCCTGGCACATAGCAGGTGCTTAGTAAAAGTTTATTGGATTAGATTACATCAAATAAGATCATATATAAAGCACTTATATACATATGTATATATATATATACATATATATGAAACAAGGTGTACAAATGCCAGCTAATAATATTATCTGCTCTAGTTGACATTTAAAGCCCTTCCCAATGCAGCTCCAATCTACCTTTCCAGCTTTAATATACATTAGTTTCTTCCTTTACTCTATGACCCAGACAATATGATTTTCATGGTATTTCTCAATGAATTCCCTTTTCACCTTGGCTTTCCCTTCTTCCAGTTGTTATTGTCCCTACCAACCAGAAAAACCATATTGCTCTTGTGGCTATTTTGCATACATTTGTAGATATGCTTGCTTTGTCCCCCTGAGGACAGGACCTGCTGAATTTTTGTCTCTGTATCAGCATCACCTTTGTTTCATAGGCTATGCATTCACTGGACAGACAAAGGCAAAAATCGGTCTCTGGACATAGGTGGGCATAGATGAAACAAACTCTACAATGTAGGAAGGATACTCTTGCCCAGGGAGATCTCAAATCCATTTAATCTTATATGGAGAAAATGTATAATAGATAGAAGTGCATAAGAGATGATAGAGATAGATGGATAGACAGACTCAGACAAAAGGTGTAGCTAAATAGCAGACAAATAGATAGGTAGATAGATAGATGATAAATAGGTAAATGATAGATAAATAGATAATAGATAGATGAAGGTTAGATAGATAAATGATAGATAAGTGATGATAGATAGACAGATGATCTATAAATAGATAAAGCTATCATAGCTATCCATGTTAGTTTCTTATTTCCCTGGACAGGTTGTTAGTTCCTTAAAGTTTAAGACTTTCCAGCCAGTCAAATCTCATCCTTCCTTGGGCTAGCTCAGACTTTATTCTCTCCAGGAGGAGTTTTATCTAATCTTTGTGTTTCCTCTAGTACCAAACTCAGCAGAACCTCTTTCTATTGCACTGGTACTAAGGACCCAATTTCCCAGAAAAGGTCGGGGAAACCATCCTGGTACCTTGGCCCAGCCTTCCTCCAGGCAGAGCTCAGGAGATGCTCATTAGTCCTAAAAGTGGCTGTTTTTACCGGGGTCTGACTGCCAGCTGCGGCTAAAAGCAGGGGTGCCAGGACTCCTGGCACGGCATGGCAAATTGGCCAGTGGTTATGTGGCTTCTTTGGAAGATAGCTGCCTTTGAGGAGAGGAGAGAATCACGCGCCATGTCCTGAGAGCTGAGCAGAAAAACAGTGATCTGGTTTTCTGAGGAGGCTTTCCCTGGCATCCCTGTGCTTCCCATGCTGTGAGCACACATGGAAAGGCCACGCTGGGCAGAGATTGGCTACTGCCCTTTTTCAGAGCCCTCAGTTCTAGTCTGGATCAGACACTGCCCCTGATGTTTTTTCGCATCTTCCTCCTGGCATCTAGCACCAGGATGGTCCCAAAGCAGGGAGCTGGTGGAGAGGAGAGGGGCAAGGGAGAGATTGGACAGCAATCAGCCAGCAAAGTCTCCAGCGAGAATTCTGACCCCAGAAATTACCCTGGAGCCTTGGAGCCCAGGTCTAATGCCTGCCAAAGCTAGCCAGGCTTAAGGGTGGTGCACTCCTTGAGTATCCTGGCTGAGGAGGCTGTGAAGCGAAACTTATTTCTGGAGCTTATGTCCTGCTTTCTGCTCTGCTCTGGCATTTGGACAGCCGTGCACGTGCATCCAAAGCAGAAGCTCCATCTCTTAAGGGCCTGGAGATGAACCTTCAGAGATGGATTTTCCTTCACCTCATTATCTTTGGCTCCCCGGGATCAGAGGTCACATCAATAACTTCCTGCTGGCTGCCATGTGGAGATCTGCTGTAAGATTGCAAATCTGTTTTAGGAACCATAAATCCATTTTCCCCCTTGGAAATCAATCGGCTGTTCTGGAAACCAAGTTGCTAAATCCAGTGCTAAAAGCAACAGCTTATAAATCACAATGTCCCTTTTTATTCCAGGTGCCCAGCACCTGTAGGGCTCAGGTCAAGCCAAGGAGAAGCTGCCCTTCATCCTGTTGTCATTGGGCATTCATCATTGGGCATTGGGCACTCCTAGCCAAGGGTCAGGGGAACAAGGATGGCCCCCCTTAAGAGTACAAGTCTACACAGACTGACAAAATAAAGGATGAAGCAACTCAAGACAATATGAGAAATAGCTCATTAATTCAGTTCCAAACAGTCACTCACTGTGTCTCGCAATCTTGGGCAGATCTGCAGTAGTTGAACCTGCCAACTCTGCGAGGAAAATTCAAGGAGACAGGGGTGGGGGGGGAACTGTCAACTGGGCCTTTGCACCTGCCACCTGACCTCCAGGCTAATTTTAGGCAGCCCCATTGTACTGCCATCCCAGCAAAGGGTGATCAGGATGGGAATTTTGAGACCATGTACCAATCTCCATAGCAACTACTTAATGTACCAACATTGACCTCCTGCTGAGTTCCTCTGATGAATATAGCCACCCAAAGGAGTTGGGAGGGAGGGGAAGAAGGATGGCAATTCAGAGTACTTCCCTGACGAATATAGAGAAAAATGGGTTCTTATAGATCCTGGGAAATGCTGGATCCAGCTCAACTGGCTCCCTAGAGCTGCTTGTTAAATTTTCTATATGAGCTTTTATACCTTGGACATCAGCAAAAGCTACAAATTAGGTATAGTTTATTATTGTATTGATTGTCTAGTCTTAAGAAAGTGATCAAGATGAAATATGTTTAGAAGAACTGCACATATCTAACTTATATCAGTTTGCTGGCTGCCTTGAGGAGGTGGGAGGGAGGGAAGAAGAAAAATTTGGAACACTAGATTTTGCAAAGGTGAGTGTTGAAAACTACATTTGCATATATTTGGCAAAATAAAATACTATTAAAAGAGAAAGTAATCAAGAAAATGAAAATAATGCAAATTAAATATAAAAGTGCATCCTATAACTTTTTTTTTTAATTTGGGAAAGCTGATTGTTAAATATTTACCATCACACAAAGCCCCTTCTAGCTATGATCCTAGGATTCCCATGTTTCCCATTCTTCAAATTAAATACTCCTACTTCCTTCAATTTATCAGTGTATGCCATTTTTAAAAATCAATTTTATTTTAAAAATATTTTATTAGTAAATATTATTTTTTCTCCCTCCCCAAAGTTGGAAACAAAAAGAAAATAAAAACCTCACACATAAATATGCATAGTCAGGCAAAGCAAATTCTCACCTTGGCCATGGCCAAATATGCATGTCTCATTCTGCATTTTGAACAGATCAACCTTCTGTCATGAGGTAGATAGCATACTTCATCTGTACTCTGAAACCGTGGCTGGGCAACACATCGATCAGAGTTCTCAAGTCAATCAAAGTTGTTTCTTCTTTAAAATATTGTTCATAGATGAGGATGAGAATGAGAGAGAGAGAGAGAGAGACAGAGAGAGAGAGAAGAGAGAAGGGAGAAGGGAGAAGGGAGGAGGAGGAGGAAGAGAAGGAGGAGAAGAAGGAGGAGGAGGAGGAGAGAGAAAGAGAGAGAGAGAGAAGAGAGAGAGGAGGAGGAGGAGAGGAGGAGGAGGAAAAGAAGGAAGAGAAGGAGGAGAAGGAGGAGAGAGAAAGAGAGAGAGAAAGAGAGAGAGAGAAACAGAGACACAGAGACAGACAGAGACAGAGAAGAGATAGAGAGACAGAGACATACACAGAGAGACAGACAGACAGACAGAAAGAGACAGAATCAGAGACAGAGAGAGAAAGAGAGAGAAAAAGGAGAGAAGGAGGAATGGGATAGGAAGAGGGAGAGGGAGAGAGAGACAAAGAGAAAGAAAGAGAGACAGAAAGAGAGAAGGAGAGAGTTTTAACTGATTCTGCCCACTTCACTCTGTATTAGTTCATGTAAGTCTTCCAATGTTTTTCTGAAACACCTATGTTATTTTTTACATTTATATGCCACAATTTGTTCAGCCATTCTCCAATGCATGAGCACCTCCAGATGAGCATCCCCTCAGTCTGGTTCTTTGTTACTACAAGAAGAGCTGCAAAAAGAACTTTTTCTTCTTTCTTTGATCTCATTGAGATCAAATAATAGTAATTTCATTGATTCAAAGGGTATGTATACTCTAATAATTCTGGGGGTCTATTTCCAAATTATTTCCAGAATAATTGGACCAATTTGTGTCTCCACCAACAGAGCCTTAACGTGGATAATGGTTTGAAGTTTCTTTAATCTTGGTCATCTTCCTCTGGACTTGTTCCAGTCAGAGAAGAAGAATTTATTAAGTGCCTACTATGTTCTAGGCACTGTGCTAAGCACTGGTGATACAAAGAAAGGTAAAAGAGAGTCCATCCCCTTAAAGAGCTCAAACATAATGGGGGAGATAAAATGTGAACAATTATATGTATACATACAAAATATATCAATGTCCTACCATAAAGGATTACCCAGGACTGAAGATCTCATAAATGTGGTCTAATAGGGGAGAATAATAGAAAGAAAGACAGAAAAAGAGAGAGACACACAGAGAGTTTGTTATAAATGAAATAAGACTGTTCATTGTTAGGAAACTATGCCCTATTCAAAGCTGAGTTCTCAGTAATCTTCAGATTCATGTAGAGAACAAGGGGGTCTTTGACCTTCATGTTGGGATTAAAGCTGGGGAATAGGCTGTTAATTAAATACATAAATGAATTTCAGATGCTTGTGCTATTTTAGTCTGGGAGGAGTCAGTCTTTGATGGAATTTTTGTTTTGTTCTTCTGGAGAGGACTGAACAAGAAACTCAAGGATCAATTATCAGAGTATATGGGACCATGGAATTGATCAGGGCTAATAGATTTGACTTTGGAGCTTAGCGAAAGATTGGTAATATGGAGGAGGGGTCACAGTTGTACGTGATAAATCAGAGATTAGAAATGGAAAAAGCCACAAAGTTCAAATCTTGGGCGATTAGGAACCAGTAGAAGGTGCCATATGATTGCCCAGGTAGTAGAAGAAGTAGAGTGAATCACCAATTTTGTTTGATGTGTGGGGAACATTCATGGAATTTGGGCACCTAAAAGGACCTCAAAGCCATTCATTTGTTCATTGTTATTTGGCTGAGAATCTGTCCTGAACTATCCCTGAGGAATGGTCCTCCAGCCATTGTCCCAAGGCTTTCTACCTCACTTTGGGAAAATTCCATTAGAAAGGTTTTTCTAACATCAAACTTAAATCTGTCTCTTTGTAATTTTCCTTCCTAGTTCTTCCTGTGGGACCAAACAGAACAAGTCTAATCTTTTTTTTTCTACTTATTGTTGCTGAGTTATTTCAGACATGTTCAGCTCTTGGTGATCCTATTTGGGGTTTTGTTGGCAAGGATACTGGAATAGTTTGACAATTCTTTCTCCAATTTATTTTACAGATGTGGAAGTTGAGACAAATAGGTTAAGTGATTTGCCTGGGGTCAGATAATTAATAATTGTCTGAAGCTGGATTTGAACTCATGAAGATGAGTCTTCTTGATTTCAAGCCCAGTGTTCTATCCACTGTGCCATCTAGTTGTCCCTTCTTCCCTGTGACCATCTTTCAAATACTTGAATATGGTTATCACATGCTCCAGCTCCCAAGTCTTGTGTTCTCCAGGCTAAACATCTCCAAGTTCCTTAAGTGCTCCTCTTGACATCCTTTCCAGTCCTTTCCCCAATTTGGCTGGCCTCCTCTGCACACATCCCAATGTAGCTACCCTAAAATTGGGTCCCAGAACTGAGGCAGAGTAGAGTGGGAACTTGTTCTAGATGCTACATCTCTCTCAGTACAACCTACCTACCAAATATTGATTGCTTTAGTACAGGAGACAGGGTCCATGATGGTGCAAAGAACCAATATGGAGTTAGAAAAAAAAAAAAAAACTGCCTGGAAATTTTCCAGGAATTCTCAACTTGGGATAGAGCAGGAAAGGATCAGAGTTTGTCAGAAGTAAGGGGGAGAAGTTAATGGGACTGAGGAATTCCCCTGCTGAGTTTCTTCATGGAATAGAAATACTTTAGGGCATCTGATAAACTCTAGAGCACCATGATCTGGAGTTTAGTAAGAAAATGGGTGTAGGATCTGGAGTCATAATTAATAAGCATTTATTAAGCACTTACTATGTGCCAGCACTGTACTCTGAACAGCACATACAAATAAAAGCAAATAGTTCCTCAAGAAGTTTACAATCTAATGGAAGAGACAACATGAAAACAAGTAAGTGCAAATGAGCCATTTACAGGGAAACTTGATCCTAAATTTCATCCTGATCATATCATCTTAGGCAAATTTCAACTTCTGGTGACCCTGCAAAATCCTCTCTCTCTCAACTCCAATTTATTGCACATCATGGCCTTGCCTTCTTGATGAATCGGTCTTCTTCAAAAACAAAGGACAAATAACAACAGTCTCTCAACTTACTTTATTGTTCATTTGAAAAATTAGGGGTTTGGATTAGGTGATATCCATCATTTAACCTTCCTGAGCCCCATTTGTTCAGCAGCAGAATGGACATTGGTTTGTAGACTGGAAGGACCCCTGGAAGAATACTTCCTCCTTTTATGGAGGAGGAAACCAAGGCACAGGGCTTTCAAGGTCATGGAGGTAAGGAGCAAACAGGTGGGATTTAAATCCAAATCCTCCTACTTCACATCTGCCACCGAACTGCGCATCTCTACAAGTTGTGGAGGGGGTCTAATGAAATAATGAAAGGTAATCAAGTAAAGTAATATAAATGTTAGCTGGTATTTAACATCGCAAATACCAGGTTCCTGATAGTCCTTGCCTGGGAAACTTTTCAGCACTTCCTTAATGAGCTCCTCACTGACCTTCTGGATTAATTTCTTACTGCATTCCCCAGTGGCTCTTTTCACATTTTCACACCATAAGCAGGATCTTGTAACCCCAGATAAGAGGAATGTTAAAAATAAGAATGATTAATGAATAAAAAGCACCATGGTTTGTACTATTTAGAGAAATGAGCTTTCCATCACTACCACCAACACCTAGGGAAATAGCCTTCATATCTTAGGATTGTTTATCTAAGATTGGAAGGGCCCTCAACAGTCATAAAATATAAATCCTTTATTTAACAGAAGAGGATTTCAGACCCAGAAAAGTCCTGTTATGTGCCTGATATTATACTGGTTATACCACTCTGGGCTCACTCTCCCAAATCACATTGTACCAATAGGTTGGGTCCCCAAAATGGTACTGACTGCTTCTCACTTCAGGATTCTATGAGTAAGCAATAGGGATTAAAGTTTCTATCCCTGTTACTCACAAACCCCCACTGGAACACTTCCCCAAATGTCAACTTGAACTCAATTATTTTTTTACAAAGGAATATTTACTGAAAAGTTACAAAGAAAAGAAATTTAACAAAACAGGTAAATTCTCACTTTGCATTCAAGGGACCCAAGGGGACAACAGGCTCAAATATACAATAGTTTATATAGTTTCCTCCAGTATCTATGTGTCCATATACAAAGTCTCTGGGGAGATCAACATGTAAAGATTATGGAACTAAGGGATATCTCATATTTTCAGGTCTCATTCCCCATTCTCCTCATTCCCTTCATTCCTCTCATCCAGGTCTCAGCTACTGACATGAGTGGGCTCTGCTCCTGATTCTATTTGCAGGTTACCCACTATATATGGAAGTTCTTCCCTCCATAGCTGCCAAGTAGGAAAGGCTTCCAAAGAGCCAAGTTGTTCTTTTTATATTCAAATTCAAATTTCCTGCCCCCAAGTCATCAATCCTTCTGGCTCTGGAGTCAATTCAGACATTTCACCATGTATTCATAGGAAAGGCTTTTATGGCCCAGTAAAAACAAAAACAAACAAACAAACAAACAAAAACACTAGTTCTATAATCAGAAAACATGGGTTCAAATCTTGACTTTGCCAACTATCATCTGTATGACTTTTGAGGTTAAGTCACTTAAAGCTCCCCATGCAATAGGGCCCGCCCTGCTCAGACCTCAGGCTTTGATGATAGGGGTGGAGAAATCTTTGACATAAATGTTCCTGGGTGTGTGAGCCACAAGACCAAGTCTGGCTGGATCACACCAGTTTACCAGAACAAAAGGCTTTCTGGGCCCTTCGTAACCATTATCCAGGATTGTTTGGCTATCACCTGGTGGGCTGAGCCTCCTTAAGTTTATAACAGTGCTGCTCAGCCTCTTCCCTTCCTTCCTTCTTTCTTTATTTTATTGAATTTATTCTTTTTTTTTTTTGCTGAGGCAATTGGGGTTAAGTGACTTGCCCAGAGTCAAGATTAGTGTTAAGTGTCTGAGATCAGATTTGAACTCAGGTCCTCCTGACTTCAGGGCTGGTGCTCTATCCACTGCGCCACCTAGCTGCCCTCTTCCATATTTAAGGGAAATCATATTTATGGCCCTGCTCCCCCAAAGGTGTTCCACAACACCAAGTAGCCTCGCCTTTAGCCTCCCTCCCAAGCAAGGAGGACTCCCTTGTACATTCTAGGATGCCTCTGGGACATTACAATGACCATTCTCTAGGGAGGACTGCTGTGAGTTTTAGGGCCATTTTAGGATTGAGTTTTAGTCACAAGTATAGAACATAGTCATCTATGAGTTGAGATATCAGAGAGCCTGGAAAAACTTTTCCTGTTCAAAAACAGCTCTTCCACTGACTTGTCCCCGTGGTACCCACCATTAGATTGTCATTTTTCTTGCTTCACTATTACATTTTCCCAATACATCTTTTAACAAAAAAGGATCCCTGAGAATAGAAAGAATGGAAAGGATGTAGAACTGGAAGAGAGACATAAGAGATGATCTAGTTCCTGTCCTTTCATTTTTAAAGACGAGAGAACAGAAGCCTGGAAAGATATGACAAGTTAAAGTGTGCTTAGATATTAAATGGCAGAGCTGAGATTTCAGCTCTACCCAACTCTCCCTCCCTTCTCCCTTCCGCCCTCTCTTTCCCTCTCTTCCTTTCTCTCTCTTTCTTTCTGTCTATCCCTATCTCTGTCTGTCTGTCTGTCTGTCTCTGTCTGTCTGACCTCTCTCTGTATGTCTTTGTCTCTCTCTCTGTCTCTCTCTCTCTCTTTCTCTCTCTCTCTGTCTCTATCTCTGTCTCTCTGTTTCTCTCTCTCTCTCTCTCTCTCTCTCTCTTTCTCTCTCTCTCTTTCTCTCTCTCTCTCTCTCTCTCTCTCTCTCTCTCTCTCTCTCTCTCTCTCTCTCTCTCTCTGTGTGTCTTTCCCTCTCTCTTCACTAGAACAAAAGAACTTTCCCATGCATACCTTATCTGAAATAAATACAATCACAGGGACTCTTCCCACACATATCTTATCAGAGATTGTCCAAATGTATGCAAAATCTCATCTGAGATTATCCAATTTTCCTGCTCTGCCCAATTCTCATGTTGTTGTTGGTTTTTTTTTTTTTTTTCCTTACTCTCCTTTATCTATATAAACCTTCACCTTAACTCTACTGGGTTGTTGCTGCCTCCCTTAAGGAGCAGAGCCTGATGGGTGTATTATCCCTTGCCCCAAGTAAATGCCCAAAAAATGCCCTTGGAGACTGCCTAGCCTGAATTCTTTTAGAGATGATACCTCAGCATCTCCCCCTCCCCCAACAATAGCATGAAAACCCTGGACACAAGACAAAGCTGCAATGAAAAGAGGCAAAACCCAAAAGAGGGAGATGGGAGCCTGGGACACAAACAGGGCCAACTGTACAATGTCTCTGATGTCAGAAGCAAGAATCAAGAGCAAGATACCAGATGGGAAACAAGCCCATCATTCCCTCTGGTGAGAACATTCCTCAGAGATTGACCCAATGCGAAGGGGGCTCACTCCTTCCATCCCAGGGTGCTAAAGAAATCAGAAGGATGGAAGGGGGATGGCACATTATCCCACTGTTATTTCTATGCTTTTAAGGGAAATAACTTACCCAAGTTCACACAATGAGTCAGGAGATGGTCCCAAGTAGAATTATAGCTAATTTATATTTCTGGTCATGAAGTGGTTTGAGGATCAGAGGACACCCACTGAGACATTATGAGGTCTCTGCTGGATAAGTTTTTTTATTGTTGGGAGGTGAGGAGAGAAGATGGTAAAGCATCTGGAAAGAGAAGGGGCTCACCTGGGATATATTCAATGAGAGGACAAAGTTCCTTGAGCATCCTATCCTAATCCTAATCAACATATTCTTTCTCATCCGGTGCTGGACACAATTGTTTCTATGCTGCTTTTGTTATTTTGGGTTGTGTCCATACTTTGTCCATTTGGGGGTTTTATGGCAATAAATACTCTGCCATTTTACTGGAATGGGCTTGCCTTTTCCTTCTCTAAATCATTTTACAGATGAGGAAACTGAAGTAAACAGGATAAAGTGACTTGTCTAGGATCACACATCTAGTAAGTGTCTGAGACTAGATTTGAACTCATGTCTTCTTGATTCAGGCCCAGTACTTTATCTACTGAGTCATTGAGCTACCCTTCATCTATGCTGCTAAAGGGCAAAAATATTGGCACCCTTTGAATTTTGGTGTTCTGGAGGAAAGTCCACATCACCCCACCCTAGTTACATTCTGACCCCATGCTGAGAACCAAGACTCTAGATTCCCCACTGAGCTCTCAATCCACTAACTCATGCTATAAACCAGTTTCTCTCATTTTGTGCCAATTAAACCCACAGGTGGCTCAGCCTGATGCCTCAAAGACAGGATTTTCCTTCCTCCTGCTTGGCTTTGACTTCGCAGCAATTAGCACTGTCATCACAAGCTATTCTGGCTGTTCCAGGAAAGCGGAAAAACTTCATCCCCAGACTGAAGATTTAAAGTTCAATGTCCATAGAATTGAAGGAATTGTTAGCAGCGAATATTACCTGTGTGCTGTTCTCTCCATCAGCTTTGTCAAGCTTTAGGAGAAAAAAAAAAAAAAAAAAAAGGAGCCACATTTAAGAAAAAAAAAAATGTCCCTTTGATTCTAGACAAAAGTATTGGCCTGAGTTTGTTCCAATTGAGGCAGGCAGTAGGAAAGCGATTATTTGTATCTTGAAATTAAGAATTAATCAATAAGCAAACATTTACCAATCTTCTCCTGTTTATCAGCTTTGTTAATGTCTTGGCAGAGAATTTAGCTTAGGAGGACAGGGATATTTTATTTTTCTACTTTGCTAGTTTCAGCATTCTGAAAACAGTGTGACTTCAGGAATAGATGACAACTTGGACTCAGAAAAAGCAAAAATCTTGGTTTGGGTTAGAATGCTGCCTCTAACACTCTCTAGATGTGTAACTATAGGCAAGACACTGAATCTCAGCTTTTTCATCTACCTACCTACCAAACAGGTTTGTTGTAAGGCTCAATCAGATAATATATGTGTAGCTCTTAGAGATACTCCCCCCAACTCCCAGGAGGAATTGCTTCCCAAAGTTCAAAGTACTCTGTGCATCTATATCTACTAAAACCTGAGCTCATGAGCCCCCATCGGTGTGTTTCTCTTTAATAGTAAAATGGCAGTTTAGTGCCTTACACAAAACTCTCTGTCTCAGTTCTTCCCCTTTCTATCCACTTACCATAAATATCTCTATAGTTCAGATTCTCATTGCCACTCATCTACTTTATTTTAATAGCTTTACAGTTGATATATTTGACAATTCTCCCTCCCTTTTCAATCTATCCTCCATCCAATTGTCAAAATGATTTTCCCAAAGCTCTGGTCTGACTGTGTCACTCCTCCACTCAAACTCCAGGGACCCCATGCTACCTCTGGAATTAAACATAATCCCCTCTGTTTAATATTTAAAACATTAAATGTTTTAAATCAGTTCTGACATGTCTTTCCAAGTTCACTGCACATTGTTTCCCTTCATGGTGTCTGTGATCCAACCAAACTGGTCTTCTTGCTTTTTCTCCTCCATGCTCCAACTCACCATGGGGAAATACCCTTTCGATCCCCTCCATTTAAGGAGGGAAGCTAGATGGCACAGTGGATAGAATGCTAGTCTTAGGGTCAGGAAGGCTCATTTTCCTGAGTGCAAATGTAGTCTCAGACATGAGCTGGGTGATCCTGGATAAGTCACTTCACCTTATCTGCCTCAGTTTCCTCATCTGTAAAATGAACTAGAGAAGGAAATGACAAAACACTCCAGTATCTATGCCGAGAAAACCCCAAATGGGTCACAAAGAGTTGGACACAACTGAAAATGACTGAACCTTTAAAGAGGGATAGAACTGATGTTTCCTGGACTCAATTTGGAATTTGGAATTATTTTCTTCTCCACTAGAACCATGCACCTTCACACACACACACACACACACACACACACACACACACACACACACTTCTGCTTTCTTTTATGTGTTCTTCTTTCCTTTGCTTCCCTCCCCCCTCCTTAGATTGTAAGCTCCTTAAGTTCAGAGATGATTTTTCCTTTTTGTTTTTATGTCCCCAACACTTAACCCAGTCCCTGGCACATAGTAGGCACTTAATATATATTTATTGACTATTTTTATTGACATTACATTCAGTCACCTATGTTTTTTGCACAAGCTATCCCTTATTCCCTCCCTCCTTGTCTTTGTGTCTTAGAAATCCTTAGCTTGCTTTTAAATTCATTTCAAGTATTACTTTCTACATGAAGCTTTTCTTAATCCCCCCAGCTGTTGGTGCTCCCCTCTTAATATTAATATTTCTTTTGGGAATACTCTCTTATGTAGGATTCTCCATTGTTTGAGTGTAAGCCAATCGAGGGCAGGACCTATTTTATTTTGGGCTCTCTATCCCCAATACACAAAACATCATCTGGCATCTAATACAATTAGGTCCTGATTAGTGTGAATATTGAATCTCATGAATGGGTCTATATATTCCAACTTGCACTATTTAATGTTATAATTATGTAAAATGTGGTGATTGGTTTCAGTCCAATGATAATATGGAGTGCAAATTAAAATTATGAGGTCACTTCATGGGATTTGTTGTTCACATAAATTGCAATTTAGCTGCAGATGCTTGATAAAATGTTTATTGATTGGGGAAAAATGAATTTAAGAACTAACATTATCCTGCAATGTATACCCACTACCCAGTAAGAGATACAGATGGAAAATACTGTCCAAGCTTAAAGGAGAGAGAGATACTATAGATAGAGAGAATGATTTGTAGAAAGGAAGCTGGAAGAAGTCTCAGTCTTGAGCTGCTCTTGGAAGGAAAAGAAGGATTTGTAGCAGCAGAGAATATGAAATGTGAGTCAAATGCAAATACTGACTTTGATGGATCAATAAGGAGGAGGAGGAAGAGGAGGAAGAGGAGGAAGAGAAGGAGAAGGAAGAGAGGAAGAGGGAAGAGAAGGGAGTGAATTTATAAGTTGAAAATAGTGTGAAGAAGATGGAAAAGTAGGTTGAATCCAAGTTTTGGAGACCCTGGAATGCCAGCCAAAGAGCCAAATAGAGTTATTTGTATCAGTGTGCATAACAAACTGTCTAGAGTTTGGTCCAAATAGAACATTTAACTTTGCCAGCCCAGAAATAGCCTTAGGCCATGATGCTTTCCAAGGGCGATAAGGGGGTGAAAAAGAACAGAAAAGTGAGTTTGACTATGACTGTTTAGCAGTCTACTTTAAAATATCTCTATTTAAATATCCTTTGAGAGCAGATGTCATCATTTACTTTGTCTGGCTGTATGGGGTCTGCTGGCCTAGGACTTTCTCCAACATAATCTCCATTCCCGGCCCCCAAAACTAAGTTGTGATTCTGTCCTGAATCATGATACTATTCCCAGGCCCAACAAAGAAGAAGAGATTTGGAAACAGGGGCAAGTGTGTCTTTAGCCACTTAATTCCTTAAGGTCTAAAAACAAAAAGGGTTAGAATGCAGAATGCTACCAGGGATTTAGAACATAGTTCTATCTGGGAGAGATTTTGGACCAAATTCCAAATATAGAAGGAAGCTGGAAACACAGAATATCAGAATTGGAAGAAATCTTGTAAGATCTAGAGTGCTAGAGCAACAGAGTCCTTGGCTGACTAAGGGGGTCTGCACTGGGACTGTACACGGGACTCCCACCCCATTGCCACAGACCCTCTCAGCTGACCTTCTGAGAGCTTACTGGTGTCCCCAGGCCAAGAGGTCCTGAAGCCTCCAGGACTGCCGCTGATTCAGAGGTCCTACCTCACTGGGGTCTGGGCCAGGCCTGGGTCTGGGGCCGGGACTGTGCTGGTACACTCTGAACTGGGATTGCACGCTGGGTTCCCATTCTGATTCCACAGACCTTTTCTGCTGACCAGGTCTTCTATTTTGTCTATGGGCTAAGAAGTCTGGAAGCCTCCAGCCCTGCTGCTGATTCAGAGATCAGGCTGAGACCAGGGCCAGAGCTGGGGTTGGGGCTGGGGCTGGGACTGGGGCTGCTCTAGAGTGGTCTGCACTGGGACTACATGCTGGACTCCCTCTGTCACAGACCTTTCTGCTGACCTTGCAAGTTGTCTTTGGCTATAAAATTTTCTACTCTGTCTTTTGGGGTGTTCTGATGCTCTAAAATTTGTTTAGAATCATTATTTAAAGGAATTGGGAACAGTTTGGGAGAAAGGTTGAGGGAGTTCCTGCCTTTACTCTGCCATCTTGGCTCTACTTCTAATGGAATAAGTCTTAAAATATAGAATTGTCAGAGTTGGGAAATCCCTTAGAACCCAGGATGTCAGAATTGGGAGGGCCCTTAAAACCCGGGATGTCAGAGCTGGGAGGGCCCTTAGAACCCAGGATGTCATATTGGGTTACTTGCCATCTAGGAGAGGGGAAGGGGAGGAAGGGAAAATTTGGAGCACAAGGTTTTGCAAGGGTCAATGCTGAAAAATTATCCAGGCATATGTTTTGAAAATAAAAAGCTTTAATTAAAAACAAAAACAAAAACAGAATTTCAGAGTTGGGAGGGCCTTAGAACACCGAATGTCCAGAGGTAGAACGTCCCTTAAGCCATGAAATGTTAGTGTTAGTAGGTAACTTAATCTATGACTTATACAAGCATTTATTAAGGGCCAATTATATAGTGCACATGAGATACAAAGATAAAAATGAAAGGATCCTTGCCTTCAAGAAGCTTACATTTAACAGGGAAACAATATGCACATACATAATACTCTATCAAACAACTTCCAGGGGTCCTCAAACTTTCTAAATATGGGGCCAGTTCACTGTCCCTCAGACTGTTGGAGGGCCGGACTATGGTAAAAACAAAAACTTTGTTTTGTGGGCCTTTAAATAAAGAAACTTCATAGCCCTGGGTGAGGGGCATAAACGTCCTCTGCTGCTGCATCTAGTCTGCGGGCTGTAGTTTGAAGACCCCTGACTCAGACTATAATTCTTGGAGAAACTGAGGCAAGACAGAGATTAGAAGTTTTTAATATTTTAATAGTGGAGAATTTGGAAGCCACGGCCATGCGGCTGAATGGGACTCTTGTCTCAAAGCATCCAGCCATGAGCAAATAATTTCAGAGACTTTTATAGAGCCCCAGTGATTGGGTGGGAGGGGAGCGCCTCACAGAGCACTGGGTGAGTGGAAATTCCAGGAAAGATCATAATGCAGTTCTGACAGGTTGGGGGTAAGGAGGAAGGATCATAAATTCTGATAAGAAGGTGGTGGAGCAGGAGTCAGGGAGTCTGGGCCAGGAGAAGCCCAGGCATTCAGGATAAGCCATCTGGAGGCTTATGCTCTAAGGAATGTCAGAGTGGCCAGAGCTCGGCAGCCCTACTTATCTCAGTCCTAATGGCCAGGAAGGGGGCGAGGGGAGGGGGGGAGGAAAGGGTTAACCACCAGGGAAACTGAGGCAGGGAAACTGAGGCATTACAATTCAGGGAAACCGAGGCATAACAAGACCAGGGATTCTTAGAGCTGGAAGTCATCTCAGAGATCCTCTAGCCCAGAAATGTCTGCTGTAGGTTGCTTGCTGCCTCCAAAAACTACAGGGCGGGCCAGTAAGCATATTAAAAATAATTGAGGAGTGTTTCATAAAATTAATAAAAACTAGATGATGTTAATTTGAGGTTTTCTAAGTCAATATGCGGCAGATCCCACTTCGGGATGCATTCTACATTTCCTCTATCAGGACCCAGAAACTTGGAGGCTCCACGCAGCCCTACAATTAACTTACTGGACATGTCTGTCTCTTGGGCCTCTCCCTCTGGCTGAAGGGGTCCTCCCAGAACCCTTTAAGGAGGTCACTTGTCATTCTTCTTCTCCATTCCGCCACACCGCCATGCCCCCCGCTTTGGGCCGTAGTCTCTCCCCACTCCAGTCCAGCACCCTTTTCGTGCTGTCGCCCCATTAGAATGCAAGCTCCTGGAGGTCAGGGACCAACCTTCTTTTTGCTTTTATTTATTCCCTTGGCTTAGCCCAGTGCCTAACTTGTAGTAAATGCTTATTGACTGACTTTCTGACTGATTGATTCAACTGAAGCACTAAGTGACTCCTGCCTATCAGGAACATGACTTCTGCCTCAGTTATCCAGGTGAGTGCTGGACCTGGTTGGCCAAGAGTGATAGACAAACTTCAAAAGTAACGGTCACTCTTTTTCCAAGGCAAAGGCAAGGACAAACTCAAAGAACTTGGAAGGACAAAGACATACTGGAGACCCTTCCTTTCCACACACACACAAATATGCACACATACACACGTTAGGCTAGATTTTCCCTAAAAGGTTACAAAACTGGGACTTAATGGAGGCAAGGCTCAAGCTCTTAATCCTTCCATATAGCTTTCTTTGTAACCTCTGACTATATTGATCTTGCTTCCTGGTCATCAAAGATATAAAAAAAGCCTCCACCCATCGGTTGATGCCGTGGATGTCCCAAGACCATGCAAATCAATAGATCTTGCCCTGATGGCCAAACGCATTTCCATATTGAGACAAGATGGAGGGAGGAAAGGGGGAAGCAAACCTTCCTGAACTAAGGCCCTTGTATCTTTGTTTAATAGCCTTCCCATGGAAAGGCTAAATAATTCTCCTTTTGTTAACTATTCAGTGGACTACAAGTATCACATTTCCTCCCAGCAACAAGTCTGAACCAACAAGGAGTCAGCCTTAACCAGACCTAGCCCTAGCAGAGGTAAACCAAGTTCAATGTTGTCAGCGGAAGATGGACTACAGCACTTCAGCAAAGGTCCAGCCAGTAGAAATTGATAATTAATGTTTGTTGATTGACTTAAATGAGTGGTTCACTAAATTTGATTCCATTCCATTCACAAGCAATTAGAAAGCGTCTGCTACATTAAAAGTCACATGGCTAAATGTGAAGCTAAATACAAAAATAATAGGATTGTTCCCTGTATTTTCCCCTTGGTAGCAGGCCAAAGACCTATGGGGTATTGTCTTCAAGAAAGCATCTGTTCAAGATTATTTCTATTCATAAAATCACAGCCCGAGCTGGGCTGGACCTCAGGGACCGCCTAACCCAAAATACCTGCCTAAAATTTGAATCCTTTCTATTGCTTCCTTCACATATAATCATCAGTGTCTGTTTGAAGAATTCTAGTCATAGGGAATTCACTAGTTCCCATTGAAATCCATTTCATTATTGGATAGCTCTGATAAAAATTTTTCCTTTGAAAGTGACCTCATAGAATCAGAATCCTAGAATTGAATTTTAGGATCATGGAAACTAATTGATGTTTAGGAAAGAGGGAAGTCCAGAAATGAAAACTCTCTCCATCAATACAAATAGAAAATCACCTCGTCTTAAAAAGTACTCAGTTGTTCTTTTTCATGGCACATAGTAGGCACACATCAGTAAATATTTATTGATTAATTGGCTGCTATTATTCATTGCCATAAAAAACAAGAACATTCTCTGGACAAATTAGGAGTTTCAGGCACCTCATGTAATTATAAGTATCACATCCATGCACTTGCATGCAATTTCAAGTGTAAGAATTAAACAGTTCTCAGAAACTCTCAGCATCCCCATCATGGGCTTATCCTTTAAGAATTATGAAAGTTGCCTGGGGTAGTGAGAAGTAAATAACCTACCTATGGTCACACAGCCAGCATATATCAGTATGGGACTTGAACTCATAGCTTTGTGCCTCGTGGGCTAGCCTTCTGTCCATTCTATCCTTAAACCAATGACCCAGAATTATACTATCCACTTTACCTTTAAGCCAATGACTCTTAGCATTATACTATCTACTCTTAAGCTTATGACTTTTAGGATTATAGGTTCTGACATCACCATACTAAATACAATGGGAATGATGTAGTCTGACTTTCTCCTGACTCTCTCCTTTTGTAGATGGGGCAGGGAGGGCTTCAGAGGGGAAAGGACACATTGAAGGTCATTCAGAGACTTGCAGCCAGGTCAGGAGCTCTAACAGAAGGGTGTTTTTCACCTCCAACACACTCCCTCCCTAATGAGCTAGCTCGCTGTCTCCCTGGCAGCTGGGGTGACTGTGGTCTATTTTTAGTTCACTCTGTTTTCCTTCTCTGGACTTTTGGCTAAAATCAAGTCCAGCTCTCCTGGATTATCCTGGCTTTAGTGACTTTCAAGTCATTATTGACAGGTAGGCAGAGCTCTTCGATATCATGAGCATCACAAACAGAGAAATCCATAGCTCTCCCTTTAACTAGTTAGCTAGTAATAAGGAAGGTTACAACATAAATTGCTGGTGCTCTCAGACCTCTGTTTTATGGGGAAAATATATATACATATATATTAGAAAAGCAAAGCATATATATATATATATATATCTTTTGAATAAGGCTTTTAACTTTTCCAAAGAGCTTTCACATCTACTCTCTCTTCTGATCCTCAAAGCCACCCTTCTAGGAGGGATGACAAGGATAATGAGCCTTATTGAGCAGAAAAGGCTATGTGAGTTCAAAGAAATCTAACTTTTCCAAGGTCACATAGCAAGGTCAAGAATACAACTGGAACTTGAGTCCAGATCCCCCAAGGACTGGGCTCTTGATTCTACTTCATATTGCCTCCTTTACTCTCTTTCTTGGAAAAACTGATTTAGAAAAGTAAGCCAAATGCAGGGGTCTATCCTTGCTCTTCTATGACTTGAAGGGTCCATATAAAACAGCAAAAGCTGGTACTATTAATCTGGGCCTATTTGTTACTTTTCCTAAAACTACAAATATAAAGTTTAAAAGAATCTGAAAAGACAAAACATTTAACTTATAAATGAAGAAACCAAGGCTCAACGAAATAAAAATTATTTGACCAAGCTCACACAAGTAGTAAATTACATAACTGGGATTTTAACCCAGAGTCAATTAATTACAAAAGCACTCTTCTTTCTACTGATCCTTGAGTAGCCAAAGGCATTTTCCTAAAGCACAAATCTGAGAATGTCTCTTCCCTTCTAAAGAATCTTCAATGATATCCTACTGCCTTTGGATTATCAATCAATAAACATTTATTAGGCACTTACTATGTGCTAATAAGCACTCTACTAAGCCCTAGGGATAGAATGATAACCTTAATGCTTGTAGGTATTGTGGTAGAAGGAGCAATTGGCTTACTGTTATTCATTTTTGCTTTCTCCTTCTGCTTTTTATTCAGCTAAACCTTTTTCTCAGAACCCATTTTAAAGCCTGGAGGCAATGTAATTGTCCCTCAAGGAAAGGGACCCACATGTGCAAAAAGTTTGTGGCAGCCTTCTTTGTAGTGGCAAGAAACTGGAAACTGAGTCAATGCCCATCAGTTGGAGAATGACTAAGGTATGATGTATGAATGTTATGGAATATTATTGTTCTGTAAGAAATGACCAACAGGATGATTTCAAAGAGGCCTGGAGAGACTTACATGAACTGATGCTGAGTGAAATGAGCAGAACCAAATGATCATTATACATGGCAACAACAAGACTATACAATGATCAATTTTGTTGAATGTGGCTCTCCAATATTGAGATGATTTAAAACAGTTCCATTTGTTCAATGGTGAAAAGAGCCGTCTACAACCAGAGAGAGAATGGTGGAAACTGAGTGTGGACATAGCATATTCACTCTTTTTGTTGTTGTTTGCTTGCATTTTGTTTTCTTTCTCATTTTTTTTCCTTTTTAATCTGATTTTTCTTGGACAGCAAGGTAACTGTATAAACATGTATGCATATAGTTGATTTAACATATATTTTTACCATGTTTAACATATTGGATTACATGCCATCTAGGGGAAGAGATAAAGGGGTAAAAATTGGAACACAAGGTTTTGCATGTGTCAATGTTGAAAAATTATCCATGCACATGTTTTGAAAATAAAAAAGCATTAATAAAAAAATTGTCCCTCAAGTCTGCACGGTCCTATCCTCTGCTGCCTCATGAAGTCTATGTTAAACAAAAAATTAGGAGTACAATCTTAATGGCTAAGAGCTGTCTGTTAGGAAAATCCTAACATTTATGTAGAGGGTTGACCCTGATTTGAATTCATCTTTATCTCTAACTATCCCCTAGGCAGCTAAGTGGTACAGTGGATTGAACTCAGGGCCTGAAGCCAGGAAGACCTAGATTCAAAACCAGCCTCAGATGCTTACTAACTGTGTTGTCCTGAGCAGGTCACTTTCCTTCTTTCTGCCTCAGTTTCCTCATCTGTCAAATAAATGATAAAAGAAAATGGCATTTCACTATCTTTGCCAAAAAAAAAAAAAAAAAAACACACACACACATGGAGTCATGAAAAGTCAGATGTGACTGAACAACAGTAATAATCCCAGCCTCTTCATGGTTGAAGCAAAATTTCAGGTCACCAAAATATTAGGGTAAAGAAATAAAAAGAATGTTACAGCCTGTTAATAACCAGAAATTAGGAGGAGAAGTTGAAGAAAGAACTTGTCATCCATTGGAATTTCCTGGAACAAATGTACAGACGGAGTACAGCCTGAATTGGCTACTCTAAGATTCCCTAAAAGATGGCCCTCTTCAATCTCTTCCTTCTCTGCTGCGTCTCAGTCTTATTTATTCAACTTTATCCTATCATTTCTTGCCCCTGTGGTGATGATTCTATCTGGGTCAGATCTTGCAGGATTCCCTTATTAATCTTAGTCTCTTTCTAGCACAATATGTGTATCTCTTTAAGAACTCAAAAGCATTGGAGAGACTCACATGAATTGATGTTAAGTGGAATAGAACCAAGAGAACATTATACACAGCAACAACAAGATTATGTGATGAACAACTATGATGGACTAGGCTCTTTTTAACAATGAGGTGATTTAGCCCAGTTCCAACAGACATGTGATGGAGAGAGCCATCTACACCCAGACAGAGAGGACTGTGGGGACTGAATGTGAATCACAACATAGCATTTTCATCTTTGTTGATGTTATTGTTGTTGTTGTTTGCTTGCTTGTTGTTTTTTCTTTTTCATTTTTTTCCCCTTTTGATCTGATTTTTTTTTGTGTGGAATAATAAATGTGGAAATATATTTAGAAAATTGCACATTTAACCTATATTGGGTTATTTGCTGCTAAGGGGAAGAGAGAGAGAAGGAATAAGGGAGAGAAAATTGGAATACAAGGTTTTGCAAGGGTGAATATTGAAAATTATCTCTGCGTGTATTTGAAAAATAAAAAGCTATTATTACCAAAAAAAAAAAAAAAAAAAAAGAACTCAAAGGCATTACTCTATTTCTGCATTCCTGCTCAAGTAGACCCACTTTTCTCTCAAGGCCAAGAAGGAAGTGTTTATTCTCTGAACTAAAAATCCAAAGATGTTTGTCAGTTCTCAAGTAACTATAAAGCAAAACCAGTCCCTTCTTTCAAAGATTTTATATTCTAATGGAGAGGACAAGATATATAAATCAGGACATTTGAGATAGAGCAATTGGAAAGTAACCTTAGAGAAAATTAGATTAGAAACTTCTCAGCAGGGTTTACCTATTTCCCCCAGAAACACTGGAAGGTCTTGTCAAAAGCAGGAAAAGCCAAAGTGATGGAATATCAGGAAGAAATATGACAAACGCTCTTCCTTATAGATCTAGAAAATGCATCAAGTTGAGTCCTGATGGAAAAATCCAAGAAAAAAAAATGAGTCATTTTTCTAGCACAGAGTGAGCTAGCAAAGGGAGACACACAATGGGAACCATATCTGTCCAGGAGTGCACTCTGTGTACTGTGCAGCATTCTAGCACAAAGAGAGGCTATAAAGTGGGATATAAAGGATCCCAGACCTAGCACCAAGGGGACATACTCCATACAACATGTAGGAATAGTTGCCTATCATCAGCTCTGTCTCTCAGAATCCAATCTCAGATCACAGATCTAGGATTAACTGAAAAGGAAACCTGCACCTAAAAGATGTGGTACACAGTAAAAAGCATCCTCAGGCATTAGTATGAATGCTGAGCAAGAAATAAGTTCAGAAGTAGACAGCAGCTATGTGGCTATGACACTGGAAATGGATTTGGGTCTCAGATCCAGTCTCCAGTCCAATACAAAACCTACAGTGCTATAACCAAAGCAGAACTTTCTCAGTGGCTGATAGTGTTTGAATTCAGCATCAATCTAAGGGAACTCCAATCAAGGGCTAAACCACAGAAGTGTTGCTCAGACCCAAACCCAGAGCAAGAACTTTCAAAGCTCAGATCAGGAGATCAAAGATCAGATATTGTCCTGAATCAGATCACTTTAGGAGCACTGAAAGCTTTTAGATCCCTCGCCACATCCCTGAACTTTTTTTGAGACCCTGAAAAAACATAACACTCACTGCCCCAAGAAAGTAGCAGCGAGGTCAGTCTAATCATCCCCTGCACAAATGTACAAAATCTGTCTCTAACATAAATTCCAGTCAGGAAGAAGCTTCGAAAAATGAGAGTATTGTGGTATTAGGGATACTCAAGACTTAAACAAAAAAACAAGAATGACCTTCAAAGCAAAGCTTCATATAAAATCCCAACTTGGGCACAAATTCAACTAGAATTTCTGAGATAAGAGAAAGAAATTTTGTTTGTTTGTTTTCAGAGTTAAAAAAATTTTATATAAACTAAATGAGACCACTAGAAAAAAATGGAAGAAAAATTAGAACTAGAGAAGAAAAAAATAAAAGGGAATTAACAACTTGGTACAAGAGGTACAAAACTTTACCTAAATAACAAACTCCCACAAAATTAGAATGGATTAAATAGAAATTAGACTAAATTAAACTCTAAGATAGAACAAGAAATATTAAAACAAAGTCAAAAGACTGAAAAAATTAACAGCAAAAACGGATGACCTAAAAACAGATCAAGGAGAAAATTTTGAAAAATGGACTCCCAATGTCATATGTTATAGCCATAGCCTGACAGTGAGAGGAAGGGAAAGAAAGGAAGGCAGAGACAGAGACAGAGAGACAGAGAAAGGAAAAGAGAGAGAGAAAATTAGGCAATTTAATAGTTAGCATTTATGTAGTACTTTCTATATTCTGGTATTATACTAAATGTTTTGTAATAATTATCTCATTTCATTCTCACAATAATCCAGGGGAGGCAGGTACTATTGTATTTCAATTTTTCAGATGAAGAAACACTTAAATAGAGGTTAAGAGTATTAATTGCCTGAGATACACAGTTAATAAGTGTCTGAACAGATTTGAACTTGGGTATTCCTGATTTCAGGCCTGCTCTCTACTATACCTGCACCACTTGAAAGAGGAATCAAGTAGAAGAAATAAAATATATTGTATAGGGAAAGATGGAGAAAAGATAAAGAAAATCATCACATGTGGTTGGGGTATACAGGTAGGGGTTTGTATTATCAAGAAGGAACGACTGGGAGAGGGAATTAGTTCACCCTTGAACCTTATTCTCATCTGAACTGGTCAAAAGAGGGAAAATACATTCACAGAGAAAATTACAGAACTATATCATATTCAGTAAGGTGGCAAAAGGAAAGGGGGGACAAGGGAGAGAATAGATTAAGAGAAGGATCAACAAAACAAACTCTAACTGGCAAAGTTAATAGTAAAGAAAGGTTCTGGCTGCTTTGAGACAATTAGTACATTGTTAGTAGAGCTGTGAATTCCAGTTATTTTAGAAAAGAGTTTAGAACTAAAGGGCTATTAAACTGCATGTCTTTTGGCTCAGTGAATGTCATTATTGAGTCTATACCCCAAGGAGATCAAAGAGAGAGAAAGAGTATTCATGTGTGTAAAAAATATTGGAATAGCTGTTTTTCGCATTGACAAAAAATTAGAAATTGAGAGGGTACCCATCACTTATTGTATATGACAGTGATGGAATACTATTGTGCTATAAGAAATGATGAAGAGAATGATTTCAGAGAAACCTGAGAAGACTTCATGAATTGATGCTGAGTAAAATAAGCACTCAACAGACAAATTTCTACAATACAAAATATTATAAAGATAGTCAGCTTTGAAAACTTTAGGAACTCTGATTAATACAATGACCAATCGTGATTCCAGAGGATTCACAATCCAACATATTTCTCACTTCCTGATAAAGAGAAAATGAACTTAGAGTCTAGATTGAGATATAGGAAGTTTTGAGACATGGGATTTGCTTTGCTTGATTGTGCGTGTTTGTAACACAAGCTTTGCTTTTCTTACTTTCTAGAGTTGTAGGGAGTAGGGGAGTCCCCTGCTTGGGGGCTGAGGAGCGGGAAAGGGAATTCCTTCATTTATTGTTTTTTTTAATTTTAGCCTAAATGAACTACCTACTCTTCCCTAAACATGACATCCCATTTCCTACCTCCATTTACCTCTGCAGTCCTACATAATCAGAATGCATTCCCTACTCACCTTTGACTCTTAGAAACCTTTGTTTCCGTCACAGCTTATCTCAGCTTGCCATAGTAGTAGTCTTTCCTAATCTCCCTAGTCATTAATAATCTTTCCCTACCTAAATAATCTTGTACCATATACTGTGTACATATTTTATACCCTCAGTAGACTATAAACTCATTGGGTCTACTAGGAGTAGCTTCAGGATGTTATCCTATAGTTCCGTAAGCCTGAGTTTTCTTTGTTAGCCTTTGCTTGTATTGTGAAGTATATAACAATTCTTATAGAAAGATCAGAGGGAATTCAAAGGAGACAGGGACCAGCTCTCAGAGTCCTCAGAAATTTGAGGCAGTCCCATGATGCTTTTTGGCTCTCTACCTGCATCCCTTGCATCTCCACAGAACACATCAGGGCAGGGTAGAAGTGATAAGCTGGTTATGGAAGAGGGAGAGCTTTAAGAAGAAAGAAGTTAATGTGTTTTTCAGCCAAGGTTGGTATCAGTAAATTACTCCCTATAATGGTAATGTTTGCTCAGAGAATAGAGAAGGCTGTAAACAGTTGCTGGAGTAATTAAACACAAACCATGGACGTGCTTAGCCTTCTGAGGGGGTAAGATGAAGTGGATTATGAATCTCCTTGTCCTGTTTCTTTAAATAACCACTAGAGAGTCCCCTGGTCATCTTTGGAAAATCATTGATTTTTAGATTATTGGAATGGGAGGGATTTAAGACAATAGAATGCTAGGATTTTAATGTCAGAACTTCCTGTTAGAAGATAAAATGTTAGAACTTAAATGTCAGAGTTTCTTGTTAGACTGTAGAATTATCATGAAGGGACTTGAGAATATAAAATGTTAGAAGAAAGAATGGTAGGGCTGGAAGGACCTTAGAACAAAGACTGTTAGAGCTGAAAAGGGTCTTTATAAATGCATAATGTTAGCAACTAGAGAGCTTGAAAGGGTCTTGGAAAAATACTTAGGTTATAGAATGTTTAGGAAAACAGAATGGAACTTTCAAACAGTGTTTTAACAGAGAATTTCAGAGATAGAGATAGAACAAAGCAAGTAGATGTTACCTTAGAGTGTAAATGATTTTAAGGGTGGAAGGGGCATAGAATGCCAGAGCAGGAAGCAACCTTTGATGAAAAATTATTCGAGTTAGAAAAAGTCTTTAAGAGCAGAATGTTAAAACTGGGAGGAAACTTAAAACATAGGTTGTTGGAAATGCAAAGGACCTTTGAACATAGAATGTCAAAACTAAAGGGTTGCCTAGAACATAGGATGTCAGAGCATATTGGTAGTAAGCTACCAATCATCTAACCCCATAATTTTATAAATGAGGAAACCAAGGCCCAAAATATAGAAATGACCATATAGAGGGTGAGCCAAGTTGGAACCCAAGTGACCAAAATCCTAGCTTAATGTTTCTCCCTACTTTTCAGGAACATGAAAAAATCTCCCATCTCCAGGTTCAGACAAGACAGACAAAAATTCTTAATTGTCTATTAGAAGCTAATTACTAGCATTCAATGTCCCGTGGCCTCCTGAAGTAATAATGCTGACAGTGTGAAGGCTACTTCAAGCTTCAGAAAGCAGCTTTACTGAAGAGTATCCACAAAAAGATAAGAAAGAAAGAAGGGCTTTTCTTATAACTTCATTTGGAATGAGCTAACCTCTTCTTTAATGTCCAAGTGAGAATTTATCTTCTTCAGAAAAGGACATCCTGTTGAAGCATATATTTTTAATTAAAATTTTTTTCTTTGTTTTGTTTTGTCTCTTTTATTTTGCAACATAGCTAATATGCAAATGTGCTCTGCATGAATTCATATGTATAATTTAGATCAAATTGAGCGCCTTCTCAAGGAGGGGGAGGAGAGGGAATAAGGGAGAAAATTTGGAACTTGAAATTTTAAAAGATGTTTAAAAATATTTATATACAACTGGGAAATATTTAATGAAATAAAAACATTTAATTTTTTTAAAATTACATCCATTGGCCGTGAAGCCCAAATAAGTCTCACTGACTAAGTGACTTGCCTAGGGGAACACCACTAGTAAGTGTCTGAGGCTGGATTCGAATTCAAGTTTTCCTGACTCCATCTTCTGTGCCACCTAGCTGCTCACTGATTTCAGGGATTTTAGAAATGGCCAGGTACCTTGGGAACTTTCCCTTATAGGTCAGAATAACACAGCTGAAAGGTTCTTTCAGAAGCCATAATATACATCCTCTGCCTCCATATATGTCAGAATATAAGCCTTGTAAAGCATCTAGTCTCTATTTGAGGCAACAATGCGATAGGTAACAAGGTAGTTGAATCCTTCTTAGTGGTCATTCCAAAGTCCTCACAAATTTAATATAGCTTTATTACAGGCACCAGAATGCCACTAAATATTTTAAACACTTAATCAGATAAAGGCAAAGATGGTATGTTCATCAAATTTTCAGATGCCGCAAGGCAGGGAAGAGTGGCTAACACAGTGGATGACAGATTCAGGGTCCAAAACGATTTTGAATTTTGACAAAATATTAGGCTAAATCTGATAGGATGAAAATTAATGGGGAAAAAGGCAAAATTTTATGCTTAAATTGAATCACCTTCACAAGTACAAGGTGAAGCAGGTGTGAGCAGCCAGACATTCCTTCATAAAAGATGAGGGAAGGAGAGACACTATGAGCTGTAAACAGAATGTGAATCACCAGGGTAACATGATAGCCAAGCAGGCTTAAACTATGAGAGATTTCATTAAGAAAAGACAGCTAGATGGTGCAGGAGATAGAGCACCTGCTCAAGTCAGGAGGAGAACCTGAATTCAAAAGCAGCCTCAGACACTTAACATTTCCTAGCTGTGTGATCCTGGGCAAGTTACTTAACCCTGATTGTTTTGAAAGGTAAAAGAAAAGGCTAGTGTCTAAGACTAGAGAGGGTATGAGTCCCCCTGCATGTGGCCCTGGTCACATCACATCTGAAATTTGCTGTTTAATGCTTAGGATCAGCTTAAAGAAATCACAAAGCTACATCGTGTCCAGGTCACCTATTTTACAGATGAAGAATCAAAAATGGGATCTGAATTCAAGTTTTCCAATGTAAGAGTCAGTGTTCTTTCCAATTTGCCTTACTGCCTCTTCTGGATGCCATTTATTGAGGATGAATTGATACACAAGAGAATGTTCAAGAGAAGGCAGCAAAGATGGTGAAAAATTTGTCCTTCATGTCATATGAGGATAAGTGAAAAGTGGTCCAGTAGATTGAGTGTTAAACCTAATATCAGGAACACCTGAATTCATATCCTACATGAGTAGTATAAATGGGAATAAGTCACTTAACTTCCCTTTATTTCATTTTCCTTATCTGTAATGTGGTAACAAGAGTCTATATCACATGATTTTTGTGATGATAAAGAGAGATCTTTATAAAGTTATGTAAATGAGTGCTAGCTATTATATATATATTTATATTGTACATTATATTATATTTTAATATATTTCATATATTGTTAATTTATGTTTAAAATATATCTAAATATATAAAATCTAATATATATTTTATATTTGTATAATATGTGATAATATTTATTTGAATTTTTTATATGAATGCTATCTATTATTATTTTATATAGTTTCTATATAAAGTGAAGATGTAGGAAGTACCTAATAATTTTCCTTGAGTATTTGGAAAACTATGGAGTGAAAGAGAAATTTGATTTGTCCTGTTAGAACCCAGAAAACAATAAATAAATGGCACAGAAAGGAAGATACAGGTTTGATTTCTTTTTAAAGGCTTCCAAATCATGAGCTATCCAAAACCTGAAAAGGCCACTTCCCTCCTATGTGGTGAGCTCCCCTTCACTGGAGGTCTTCTAGCAAAGGATGACTACTGGTCCCACATGTTAAAGACGCACCTCCTTTTCAAACACAACTTATCCACAGTGTCTTCTGGGATTCCATAAAACATAAACATGGGCAGAAAGGATCAATACCCTTTAAGAATTATGGTACTAGTAGACATCCCTATATATATAATTTACATATATATATATATATATATACATATAGATTAATAATATATGACAAATCTTGTTTTCATCTTCTTGTGACACTCATTTAAATGACTTCTTTCTTTAACTCATCATTATTTGCTCCCAGTCTAGTGGGACCTTCAAGGGAAGAAAGCTCACAATGAGTGCCCTTCTTTTAAAATGAGATGCTACATTACATTCACATAGGCCATCCTACGTGCCAGGGTCTAGGTTCAGGGAGAGGCAGAGGTTTGAACAGTTACAAGGTAGTAAGTGGAGTGAGCAAGGAATTTGGTTCAAGTCCTCCTAAAACATTCTGCCTCTTAATTTTGGGTTTATTCCATCTTCTTTCTAGGTCATAGGGAGATCTCACAATTTCAATAGAGTTCTGCCATGGGGTCATTCATCTTGGCAGGTAGAAAGGATCCATCAATTGTGGGAATCACAGTTCATAGTATCTGAGATCTAAAACAAAAGAGGACTTTAGATGTCATCCAATTCAACCCCTTAATTTTACAGAAAAGTAATCTAAGGCCTAAAGTATTTAAGAGACTTTCCCCCAAATGAGGGGATTGTGAAATTTTGAATCCAAACCTTCTGAGTTCAGAACCTATGTTCTCTCAACTCTTGTGGTTCCCCCTATTGCTGTCCTGGTCATGAATCCAAGCAAAAAGAACAGGGGATTATACCCAGAGTCCAAGATAGGGTCAGTTAAGCTGGATCAAATCACAGTAGATCCAGATTCCTAGTGAGCACATATAGTGGCAGGAAACAGTAGGATCTGTTGGCCAGGTGGATGAGTGGAAGAGTTGTCACTCCAGATGACGCTGAGCATATTGGACCCAAAATGGTCAATTGTCAAGTAAGGTCCTTTGGAGGCTTAATAGAGATAGTTTTATCTGATGAAAGTGTAGGCTTGAGGGAGGGATGATAAAGTTGTGGGGAACTAATCCCTTTCAAAGGAAACTGAAGCTGAGTGACAAAACCATATCAGATTCTGGTATAGATGGAAACATTTAAGGTTTGTAAGATTTTTGGTCACACTTTTCTATCTCTTCAACAGTATTATAGGTTGGTCATCTATAGGACACCCAGCACACTGAATACATCAATCACATCAGTAGAATTGAGATGCTAGGATTTAAATCCATATGTTGACTTGAGCTTACTCTTGGAAGCAGGAAACCCAAGAATCAGAATCAGGACATGAAAATGTATTTCCAAGTTCATATTGTCTCGGGGACATTTCATCCGTTATCAATCTAAGGGACTTGAGAGTGAGAGGGGAGAAAAAACAATCATTTCCTTTAAAAAATTATTACATAGTGTAACTTAATAAGCATCAGCAAAAAATAATCAAATATACAAAATAATAAAAAAGAAAATCATGTATATGACCACAGTCCCAACGAATTTTCACTTGGCAAAAAAATGAGTATATTAAGAAAATAAACATTTGCTTCTCTGTTCCCTCTGACCTCTTTCTTTTTGTTATTAGATTTTGTTGCTGCTATTATTATGATTATTGTATAACATTTGTGTATAGTCATTATGTGTATATTATTGTACTGCTTCTGCTTTCTTTCTCTCAAATCACGTCATATAAGTCTTTCCATATTTCTTTGTGTTTTTCAGACTTGTCACTTCCTGCATTGCAATAATATTATATTCCATCCATATGCCAAAATTTATTCTACCATCCCCCATAACAGGGCCTTCTAGTTCTTTGCTATTACAAATAAATCAGCTACAAATATTTTTGAACAGATAGATTTTTTCCCCTTCACTTTTGATACATTTCTTTGGTTAGAATCTCAGTTGAAGAATGTACAGATCAAAGGGAAGCATCAGTTTTTAGCAATTCTTGCATAATGTCCTACTATCTCATATATTGCCCTAATTCATACCAGATCAAAAGCATACCTATTTTCCCACAACCCCACCAGCACTGAATTTAAAAAATTAACTCTTTTGGACCCATTTGTGGGCATAAAGTTATTGTGCTTCAGATTTGTTTTAATTTACATGTCTCTGATCATTTTTATCAGCAAATATTTAATAAGCACTTATTAAGCACCTGCTTAAAAAGTTTATTATACTTTAAAAGATTAACAATTGTTATTAATTATAATTACTGTCATTCATTAATCAAGCTTACTATTATTATTAAGGAATTTCAATATCTCTTCAAGTGATTATCTAACCTCATTCAACAATTATTAATCACTTACTATTCACATTTTTCCTTTGAGTATTGGTTGTTCCTATACTTTGATTTTAACAATTGCTTAATAATAAGAATTCATGATTCTAAGGTGTTGTGGTTTAAGATCACAACCCAGTAGGGTAATTAGAATAAATATAACTCATAGTCCAATACCCCAGGCTCTAGTCTTTACCCAGATCGAATTCAATCCTGCCCCAAAATAACAGCATTGTCACTGAGAAATCTCCAAACATTGTTTAAATGTTAAGCTCATTTCTATATATTCAAAGATTTAGGCAAAAAAATCACCAGTTTCTATAAAACTTTCAAGGTAACAACAGTGTAGGATAGCCTTTATTTAACTTCACTGAAAGTACAGAAAACCTCTAAAAGGGCAGAACAATCAATTCACTTGTTTTTCATCTCAAAGATATGATGATGGTTGGAGTCAATCTAGTTTACTTTTGTCCATTTTAGATTTTTTCAGCTTATTTAAAATGAATTGTTTTGATTTCACTCAGCCGCTTCTCGTTTTATTCTTCATTCTAATTTAGTATCAATTATGGGATAGCCGATTGAAAATCTCACTGGACACATAAAGCTGATTCTGACATGAACACCATATTGGCAACTAGTCATTTTCTACCTCCTAAGGTATAGTAGATTTAATTTTCTATAATGCTACTCAAAGCTCACAATGATCAGTGTCTTCCTCTTCTCTTTCTAAACAAAATAATCACATTACACTGACATTGGATTGAGTAATCCAGAACCCTTTGCCCTCCTTCATGTTTTAATGGTGAATTATATTTCCTTCATGTTTTTTTTTTCCTATTCCCAACTTCACCAGGAAGTCATACATGTGTAAGAGCAAGGAAAGTTGCCTCTCCAAGGTTACACATGTAGGTAAGAAGTAAAGATTTCAACCCAGATCCTTCATCTCCAGAGTCAGGGGCTGTCAAGATTTACTTCTGGAGGATCTAGTCAAGTCCTTCATAGAATTTCTCTATTTTCCACTTCTATTGTCACAGCCACTGCGTCCATCACTGTCTTGATTTTTGTCCAGAGACTAAGATTGACAATTCCGTGTAACAATTCACGTGCAAGTCAAGAAATCACCCTGTGAAATCATAGGGATTCTTTGAAAACAGGACAAATAACTAACAGCAATCTCTCAACCAACTTCTCTCTGCTTATACAACTACCATGTGAATCCTCATTCTCAACACATTTCTCCTAGATTATTGAAGCAGTCTCCTAATTGGTCCCCCAGCTTCGAGTCTATACCCAGCCTAGTCTATCCTACACACTGCTGCTGAAGTAAATTTCCTTAAATGCAGATCTAATCATGGGATTCCCTGATTCAGCCAACTCAAGTGACTTCCTATCACCTCTAGGATAATATATAAACTCCTCTGTTTATCTTTCAAAGTCTTATATTACCTGGTCCGGGTCTATATCTCCAGTCTAATTAGATATTACCCTCCTTCCCATACTTTATGATTCAGTCAAGCTTTCCCCCTGTTCTTTGCACATAATTCTCCATCATCTGCTTCTTCGCCTTTGCCCTGACCATCATTTTCCTTACCTGTAATGTCAATCCTCCTTATCTCTGCCTCATTTAGAGTAAGCACAGAAAAACTTTAACATTTTTGGAGATGATGTGAATAAAGAGGCGGAGGGTATGTTGGACTCAGGTTTTGACACTCAGCTTTCTCAGTGCCCTGATTGGAGGGCAGAGCATTAAACTCACAAAGACTTCCTTTATAGAGAATTCAAAATCTTCTTGATTAATCCATTCTCCATCAACAACTCTGCTTGGCTTCCACTTGATGAAATAATTGACGCCCATATTGGGTACTTCCTGGTGTCCCACTTGATCTAGTCCCCTCCCTTTCAGCTTCCTTTTGTACCTTGTCGTCTCGATTAGATTAAAAACTCCTTTTGGGGCAGTACAGTCTCTTTTTCTAATTTGCCTCCTCAAGGCTTAGCACAGTGTCTGACACATCACAAGCACTCAATAGCCGTTTATTGAATTGAATTGAATGCGCATCATTTTTTGGTTGGGAAGTTGGGAAAATAGCTAACACAATGGATGTTAGAATCACATTCCAAAACAATTTTGACAAATGAAAGCATTAGTCCAAATCTTCCTTTTACATGCAGCCTTTCCCAATCCCTGTAACTGTTAATATCCTTCTTCCCAGAGCAGTATTTAACGACTTTGTATATATTTATATGCTGGAATCTATTGTATGGCATTGGAGATGCTGGCAAAGGACCATCCAACATGGTGTGCCCACATCAAAAAAAGCCCTGTGCCCTAGGAGTGAGGCAAAACTACAGTAACCCAAAAGAAATGCAAGGTACACAAATTTAGAGACCTCCAAATGTTCGCATGGCTTTTTGTGACTCGTCGGCAGTAGAGCCTTCCAATCTCATATTGGTCTGATCAACCACAGTTGGACACGCAGTAACTTGATTCCAACATAGTGATGTCACTTTGGCTTTCTTTGAGAACAAAAGGCAACCTATATGTTTACTTATCTCCCTATTAAAATATAAATTTCTTGAGAGTAGGAATTTTTCATTTTTATACTTGTTTTCCCAAAGTGTAACACAATCCTTGTCATAGAGTAGGTGCTTAATAATTGCTTACTGATTGACATTTCATGTTGCTACATACATTACAATTGTCTTCATGGTGGTACCCTTTTCAATACTGAAGCTGGCAACATGAGGCACTCACCTAGCCTATGAAACAATCTTTTTAGTTTCCTTTGGGGGACACATTGAAGTCAGTTTTTTAAACTGACCTCTCCCAAGAGAACTTGGAAACCATCTTTCCAATCAGTTATCATTTCCTTACATCTTCCTTATTCAATTATAGCAAGAATGTCAATATAACTGAGGGTTAGCCACTCCAGTAGAATATCACTTCAGTCTTTGGACAAAGATTACACATTTCATGATTAAATCTTTAATTGTAAGTATTCTAAAAACCACATGACCCTTAATACTCTCTGCTCCCTTTTCTACCATTTCATCATTGTAGAAATATTAATCAGTTAATAAGCATTTTATTAAACACTATTCCCTAGGCAACAAGGTAGTGCAGTGAATAAAGTACAGGGCCAGGAAGATCTGAGTTCAAATATGGGCTCAGACATTTACTAACTGTGTGACACTGGGTAAATCATTTTACTCTGTCTCACTTTCCTCATCTATAAAAGCGACTGGAGAAGGAAGTGGCAAATCACCCTAGTATCTTTGCCAAGAAAACCACAAATTGGACTGCAAAGAGTCAGATGTTACTGAAATGACTGAACAACAACAAATCTACCAGGTGCTCACAGCAATCCTAGAAAGTAGGTATTATTATTATCTCCATTTTATAATTATAGAAACAGAGGTAAAGGTAAAGTGACTTGGTCAGGGTCACAAAGCTGTTAGAGGTCAGATGTGAAGTAGATCTTCTTCATTGAAGACCCAGTTTTTTTTTTTTTTAGTCCATTGTGCTACCTGGCTGCCCCTGCCTGGTACATAGAAGGGACTTAATAGGAGACCACACAGGATGGAGGATCTTGGAATGTTTTCATCTGTTTTCCTGAGCCACCTAGTCTCAAGCATTCATTGCCTTGTGGTCATTATGCTGGTAGCGAGCCTTTCTGGACTTTGCTAGATTCGTCCTCAGACAAATAGAGCCAGGTGCCTGGTGTTCTCTTTCCAGCTTGATTGAACTTGACAGAGCTTTCATAGCCTTCAGGAGCCCAGGAGCACTCTGACTATGTGATGGGACATCAAAGGAGGATCTTTGTAATGGTAGCATAGGTTGGAAATAGCCTTCCTGAGCCTTAAATTCATTTACTAGTGATGGGGAAAGCTGGCTTGCTAGGAGAAGTTGGACTGTGTGAGAAAATATCCATAGCATTCAATATAATCTTGGTCTACCTCATCCTCCTCTCCTCCATTCCCCAGCAGTAGAAAAATCCAGGGATGGAAATTCTGGGGAAACACAAAAAGTAGGATTTCTGAAACTCACCAGATTTTGAGATTCCACATTAAAGACCACAGATCAAAGATCTAGAGCTCCAAAGGAACATCAGTGGGGAATCTAGTGAAATCATTTATTTTATGGATAGGGAAACTAATAGGGGCAGTTGAAGGATTCTCTAAAGCAACACAGGGAGTACTCAAGTTCTAGGATTAGAGGATCATAGATTTAGAACAGGGAGGGATTCCATATTCCTTCTAGTGCAAAGCCTTCATTCTAGAAATGAAGGAACTGGTGGTTAAAGAGATTAAGGGACTCCTCTGTCACTTAAGTGCCTCAGACACTGACTAGCTCTGTGACCCTTGACAAGTTATTTAATCTTGTCTGCCTCAGTTTACTTTTCTGTAAAATGAACTAGAAAAGGAATGGCAAACCACTTTAGTGTTTCTGCCAAGAAAACTTCAAATGGAGCCACAAAGTTTGGGATAAAACTGAAACAATTGAACAACCATTGATCATAAAGCCAATATCAGAAGTGTAATCGACTACCAGACCAGAATTCTATCCACTATCATACTACCTTACACCAAACTGGCAAGCCACAAGATACTTGAACTCTGTATGTGTGTGTATGTGTCTTCTCTTTCGCTGTCTCTCTGTCCCTCTGTCTCTGTCTCTGTCTCTCTGTGTGTGCCTGTCTGTCTCTCTCTCCATCTCTGTCTGTCTCTGTGTGTCTCTGCCTGTCTCTGTCTGTCTCTGCCTGTCTGTCTACTCACTTCACCAGATCCCATGGATTTAACTAACGAAGCAGACAACTTCTAGATCTGTGTATCCAGTTCAAGGTTCTTCCATGATCTTCAGTCTTTCAGCATCAATTGCTCTATTAGGCATTTCAAACTGTACATCTTGGAGAAGACTGAGCTACTTATCTTTACTTCTAAATCCCTCTATCTTCTAAACTTTCATTTCTGTCAAAGTCCTGGACCTTCTTCTTCCTCTATATGATTTCACTTGATGATCTCATCTTTCCCATGGATGAAATTATCTCCATTCAGATGATTCTCAAATTTACTTATTCATCCCTATCCTCTCTTCTACAGTCTCCAACTACCCATTGAACATCTCAAACTTCTATCTTGTAGACATCTGAAACTCAATGTGTCCTAAACTGAACTCATTATCTTTCTCCCTAAATGTTCTCTTCTTCTAAACTTGGACAGAGAGAGAGAGAGAGAGAGAGAGAGAGAGAGAGAGAGAGAGAGAGAGAGAGAGAGAGAGAGAGAGAGAGAGAGACAGAGACAGAGAGACAGAGACAGAAGGAGACAGAGAGACAGAGACAGAGACAGACAGAGAATATAAAGGGACAAGTTAAAAGACTCAGAACCTTAAGGAACCATAGTTAAGGGATATGATTTGGTGATGGTCAAGCAAAATAAACTGCGGTGAATGAGGAAAGAGTAGGATCAGAAAAATCCGGAGAGCAAAGAGTGTCTAGGAGGATAAAGTCATCAGCAATGTCACATGCAGCAGATGAAATGAGAAGTACAAGGACTGAGAAAAGACCATCAGTTTTAAGAGGTCATTGGTAACTTGGGGAGATCAGTTTGAGTTAGATGAGAGAGTTAGTGGTCAGACTGAACAAAAAGGAGCAAATGAGGAAAGTAAGTGAAAACAGTAAGTGTAAACAACTTTTTCAAGGCATTCCTGAGGAAAAAAAAACGAGAATCATAATTTAAGATTTTCATGGATGGGAGACTTGGGCATATCTAAAAGTAATAGGCAAGGAATCAATCAATACAGAGAAGTTAAAGATCCAAGGGGAGACAGGCAGTTATGATTAAGGATGCAATCCTTTAGAGATTTAGGACATGATCTTGGAAGGAGAAAGTCTGGCTCTTGATCAGGGAGCAAAAGAAGAGAGGGGAGAGCAGGAGATGTCATCAGGGAAGAATAAAATGAAGAGAGTATGGTAATAGGAAAAGTCTTCAACTGAGAGAGAAGGGGGAGGGATAGGCAACAGAGACTTGAAGAGAGAAGAGGGTTGGTGCGATAGTTTCTGCAGAGTAATATAAGGAATCATTTAGGAAGGAGTAAGAACACTGTTCTGCCACAGTAAGAGTCTAGTTAAGGTTGGACAACTGGAATTTGCAATGTGCTCAGTAAGTGCACGTGTGGGATTTCCTCGAGAGAGTTTGTAGCCTCCAAACCCTAATTATTTTTTGAAATTTGGGGTGTTTTCTCATCTCTAGGATTGAAGCAATTCTTCCATCCTCTATGAACTTTCAGAGATCTCTGACAGCAATGCAACAATCACTTCCTCCAGTTCTTTCAGCATAATGACATGTCATTCATCTAGACCTGATAACCTGAGCTCCCTCCATGGAACTAAATGCTATTTTCTTATTTATTATTGGTATCTTTCTCCTTAATAGACAAAATAGAAGCAGAAAATGAAGCAATTCTGCCTTCTCTTTGTTATCATTATCCTATTCATCACAAGCAACATGCTTCTCCATTCTTAAGTTTTTCTTTTGCCTCTAGCCTTGTCAAGAAAACACTTCAAAAATATTCTTTCCAGCTGTGTGACCCTGGGCAAGTCAGCAAAAAAAAAAAAAAAAAAAAAAAAAAAAAAGCTCTCTCCATCCATCACCTGCCACAATTAATTCTGAGTTTTAGCTCTCCTGGAATTATGCAAATTTATCTTCTGTTACCAACTCTCATTTCCAGTTTCTATACAAATTTGTTTGAAGCCTACTTTGGGCATCCACATTGGTCCCTTTAATAATAACTAACATTTATATAGCACTGACTGTTCCATGAGCTTTGCAATTATTATCTCACATGTTTCTCACAACCACCTTTGGAAGTAAGTGCTATTATTGTGTCCATTTAACAGATGAAGAAACTGAGGAACACAAAAGTTAAGTGACTTGCTCAGGATCGCACAGCTACTAAGTGTTTCAGTCTGGATTGAATTCAGGTCTTCCTGTCTCCAGGCTTGGCGCTCTCTCCACTACAATGCTACCTAGCTATCTTTAGATAGTACCCTCTTTTTTTTTTCTTCATCATAGTCATTGGGACATCCTGTACCTTCTAGTCTTGCATGTGTTACTGATTAGTAGTCTTGTTTTGGACATTTCACTTCTATTCTCTCAGACTCTGTTTCTCATCTGAAAAAAGGAAATAATTCTTGCCCTGCCATTTAGAGTTCATTTGAAAACAAATTAGCCAGAAGTAAATGTGCTTCAGAAACTGTATAAGGTATTATTATTATTACAACCTGGGAAGTTCTAGGTATGATCCTTTGCCCCCAAATATCTCTTCTACTAACCTGCCATGGTACCTGAATTTCCACCATTAGACACACACTTTTTTGTATTAAGGTCTATTTTCTTCCTCTAAAGATTTAAACTCCCTTGAGAGAAATAACATCTTCAGCAATTATCAGTCATCAAGTCCCTATCGTTAATGAGTTCTTCAACACTTTCCCAAAGGCTCAGTTTTCTGAAAGCAGGTTTTGATGAGGCAAATGACAAGAAGGGTCCGTAGCACAGCCCTGCCCAGGAAGAGAAGGTTAGGAAGCTGTGTTTCTCTGGGAGATTGTGATAAGATCTCTGGCCTTGCCTGGGGGAGAGAAGAATTTTATCCACTATGGGCTCTTTACAATAAGAGGGTCCATTTAGGTTCCCAAGAACTAACCTCCCTGGCTCTTTCCAGTCTAGAATGAGGAGTATTTGGGGGACATTAACTAAATTATCTCAAAGATACTAAACTGCAAAAATGACAGGACAGTCTGGTCTTTGTGTAACATGTCATAGAGCAGATGATGAAGCCTTCCACCATGAGTGACATCTAAATTATTTGTTCTTCCCAGGGGAAACAGCAACTGAGATCTCTGCCCTGAAACTGTGGATGAGAAAAGCCAACATATGCATCCCCCGTACGGTACAGTTGAGTACCATTACAGCATCATTTATTTCCATCCGTGTTCAACCCTTCAATGAATGACCTTCAAGCAACAAACTCTGTTTAATTAGCTCCCCACAAATATCCTGGGGAGTTGAAATTGCTTGAGTTATTAATTAAAGGGAAAACAATGAGAGAGAAAGATCCAATTTGTGTACATAATTTAAAAATGACTTTCTTTCCAGACCATTTTCACAGACAATGTCATTTGAACCTTATAACAGCCCTGGGAAGTAGACAGGGCAGTAATTATTACCTCCATTTACAAATGTGGAAATACAACCAAGTAAGTTTCACTACATCCATATACCTGTCACCCCCACCCTCTTTAAGGACAAAAAGGTTGGGCTTAGTTTCTGAGCATCAAATATGAAATTCTTTTTGTTGTTCGGTGACTTTTCAAGTCATGTCCAACTTTTCATAAATCCATTTGGGATTTTCTTGGCAAAGATATGGGAGTGATTTGCCATTTCCTTCTCCAAATCATTTTGTTTTTGTTTTTTACAGACAAGGAAATCAAGGCATACAGGATTAAATGATTTGCCCAAAGTCACACAGCTTGTAAAAAGCTGAAGCTAGATTTGAACCCAGGAAGATCTGAATTTTCCTGGCCCCAAGTGTGGCACTCTAACCACTGAGCCAACTTGTTTCTCATGCAACTCTAAGCTGAAACTACTATTTTTCCAGATATCATTTTTGATACTTTATCCAGGGTTCAGTGACACATGGGACTTGATCAAAGACACCTACAAACACAGTAATCCTAAATGCTCCATAGTCCCTGCTTCCCCTTCAGCTGCCCTCTCCCCTCATACTCACTGTAAATAAGTTAAATGACATGTCTAAGGTTATACAAATGGTCAGTGGCAGACTCGGGGTGAGACTCACAGTTTGGTGCTTTTTTCATTGGTCTACAATGATATATAGAAACTAGAGAAATGAGACAGTAACCCAGACCATTACTCATTCCTGAAAAATTGAACACCAAATCCTAATTTTTTTTAAGGTAGAGGGGAGGATATTCACACCATATATAGAAATGGAACCAACATGGATGGAGTACCACACTCTTTAAATCTGAAATCTTCTGAAAAAGTAAAATTTTCTGGACCTCTTCATTCCTCTTAGTGAGAATTTAATGTCTGCTAATGATATCAGAGGTTTGAAAATCATTTAGCTTGTGGGACAATATTATTTGTCCTTCATTTTCAAAGAGGACCGTGACATCGGGGAGGTGATGCCGTGACATGCAAGTGAATTGGATTTAAGTGAGGGAGGACTATTCAAGGTTTCCTGCCTCATTTTCCCCTCCAAGCCACCTGGGTTCAGTGGCTAGATATAAATCAAGATGACTGGAGATGGCCCTGGATGAATTGGGAGACCTTGGCCTTTTTAAGGTAAGGGAGGAAAGGACATAGTTATAATTCAGAAAGATATGTCTAAATCCTGCTGTGACACTTGACTAGCTATTACTGTCACTTAACCTCTCACACCTTATTTTCTTCATCTATAAAATGGGAATGATTTATATAGTACCTGTCTGTTAAGGTTGATATGAGACTTGAATGATTTGATATATATTAAGAACTTTGTAGATATGGTATAAACATAGCATTAAAGGATTTATAAAAACTACCTATTGTTATTATTGCTATTGATAAGAAAGGAGCATAGAGTAGGAAAAAAAAAAAAAAAGGATGCTGGCCTACTAATCAGGAAGACCTGCTGTTGATAATGCACTGGCTCTTTGCAGAGAAATCAAGCCAAAAAGAAATGATTAAGGACCCACTATGAGGCAAGGTAACAAAAAATAATTGAACACCTAGTATGTGACAGACACTGTGCTAAATATTGATGATCTGAATACCCTGCCTTTGAGAAACTTATATTCTAATGAAGAAAGATGACACATAAAAGGGAAATGAAAAGGGATGAGGGAAAGACTGGTAAAGAGGGAGAAGGTAGAGGAAAGAAGGGGTATGGTAATGAAACTCAGAGAATCAGAAGCACAGATGGGAAGGGAATGAAGTGTTGGTATCCTGGGCCCATCCCCAAAATGGAAATCTGAAAGGAATTCACCAATGAGAGAAGGGGGACAGCATGGCAGAGGAGTGCCCTAGGATGAAAACGTTCCTGGTATCAAGGGAAGCTTCATAGTAAGACAGCCAGACACTGTTCCACATGCTAGGGAAAAGACACTCATCTGTATTATTTGAAGGAGTTTTTCCTATATCCCTATAATGAAACAACAGAGTCCATCATTATCATCATCATCGTTGTCGCAATCACTATTTCATTTATCTCTTCCTAGATTCAATGAACTCAAATAGAAACAGAACTGAGGCGCATCACTGTCCTGCCATTGTTCTTCTGGGCCGAATGTTTGGCCGACAATTGTGCAAGTGAATAAAAGAATTACTTTCTGTACCTGAATAAAATTGTCAGGTTGTCAGCTCATCTTCTGCAGGCTCCCTGAAAGCGTCTCTGGACAGCTCCAGCAGCAGACAGGATGATGATGGTGGTGGGGACCTTGTCCTGCTCCTGTCTGATTTTAATGGCTTCTACAAGATCTTCATATATTGAAAAGCTTTTTGTTCCACCTCCATTGTTGGTTAGGAGTATCTGGTGTGATGATAGCTATTAAAAACATTCTAAAAATTTTATGGGCCAGTGTTATGTCTGGGTAATTATGGGCAACAGTTTTGTCTGTGATAATGCTCCGCTTACAATACTGCTTCTTCATTAAATTCTCAAGGATATTTGGGGCTTTGCATTTGTGGTGTTGGCACAATTTGTCAACTAACCTGGGGCTATCATTCTTATCTCCCTTCCACTGGTACCTTAGACTGAACCCATGGGTCCCCTGGGCTATGATTGATGAGTTTTTGCCTTATCTTCCCAGTATTTGCTTCCCTCTCCCCTTTCTCTGGCTTCTCATCTCTATATATCTGGAAGAAGTTGATTTCTTCTCTTTGACCCTAGAGGAACCTGGGTGAAATCTTTAGAATGACAGATTTGTGCTTGATTTGGGGGAAAATGACATCACCAGATATACAAATTAAAAGACTTGGGGCAGTGGTAGAAGTCTTCAAGAAAAGATTTGTCAATCAGAATGTAGAGAGGACTGTTAACTCAGATATGAGTTGGTCTAATTGGGTTGTGAGCTTCCTCCCTTTTCTGAGATTTTGTGAAACAATAAATTCAGCTGGAGGTTACATGTCTGGAAAAAAAACCCTTTGGGGTAGAGATCATTTGGAAGGATAAGTATGGAAAACACTGAATGGCTTAGATTGACAGGGAAATGAGAAGATGACCAAATGGTGAGAACTAATATCTGGCCATAAGAACTGGGTCATTAGATGGTGAAGTGGGCAAAAGTGCTAGATTTGGAGTCAGGAAGACCTGAGTTCGAATTCTGCCTCAGGCATTTACTAGTAGAATATCTCTGGGCAAGTCACTTAATTTCTGTCTGCTGCAGTTAAAGCTCCTCTGCCCAGGATTCCCATGAAAGTGACATGCTCCTAGAATAGATAAATAGTCACGTTAATTCTTTATAATCACCACTGTTTTAACTAGATGCACTAACTATTTCTTGGCAGCTAGGTGATGAGTGGATACAGTTCCTGGTCTGAAGTCAGGGAGACTCATCTTCCTGAATTCAAATGCAGTCTCAGACACAGATTGGCTGTGTGACCCTGGGCAAGTCATTTTACTTTGCTTCAGTTTCCTCATCTGTAAAATGAGCTGAGAAACAAAAAGGCAAAACACTCCATTATCTCTGCCAAGGAAACTCCAAATGGGGTCACAAAGAGTCAGACTCCAAAAACAAGTGTACAACAATTGAGGCAGTGGGTGAGACTTCAGGCCCTAAATCAGTAACTTTAAACCCCATTTTGGGCACCATCTAGCTATGTGATTCTGGGAAAGTCTTAACTTCCCCTCATTTATTAAATGAAGATATAATAGCTTCTACCTTCCAGTGTTGTTGTAAGGAATAAGTAAGATAACGATTGTAAGGCATTTAGCATCATCCCTGACACACAGTAAACACTTTATAAATGTTAGCTATTATTATGTCCCAGGCATTGTGCTAAGTGCTAGAGATACAAAGAAAGGCAGAGTATCAACAGACCCTGATGAGCTGGTAGTCTGACAGGGAGACAGCATGCAAACAATTATGTACAAACAAGATGCTGTTCAGGCATTTCAGTCCTGTCTGCCTTTTATGGCCCCATTTGAGTTTTTTTGTTTACTTCTCCAGCATTTTTACAGATGGGGAAACTGAGGCAAACAGGATTAAGGGACTTGCCTAGGATCACACAGCTACAAAGTGTCTGAGGGCAAATTTGAACTCAGGTCTTTCTCATTCCAAGCCTGGTGTTCTATGTACAATAGCTGTTCCTAATAAACAAGACATATATGGATTAAATCTTGGGGAGCCTAGAGGGAAGACACTAAAATGAAGGAGGATCGTGAATGACTTCTTATAGAAGATGGGAATGATTTAATTTTGGATTTCAATTCCGTATTGCAGGGATAAGATCTCTGATTTCATCAGTGTGGGGAAACTCCCTCTGCTAGTAAAAGTCGGCAGCTTCTCTGGAGCCATATCTTAGAAAGCTGCCTAAAGTAGAGACAGTTTGAGGGATTTGACCACGATCCCAAAGCCTGTATTTCTCAGAGGGGAGATTCGAATTCAGTTCTTTCCAGCCTTGAGACCATTACTCTATCCATAATGGCTCTTTTCCATCCCTTTGTGGTCAGGTTTTGTTATCCTTTTCAACCTAAAGACCTTTCTCCTTAAGTACAAAAAATAACCACAAATAGAAGTGGAGTGGTCCGCCTTTTTTTTCTGTTACCTTTGTCATCCTTCTATCTACACAAGTGAGGGCTCTATCCCTTCTCCGATGCTCTTCCTTTTCCCAAAATAGCCCTTGTTGCCATAGCATACCAATTCAACCTCAACTCATTTCAATCTCTATTGTCCCTCCTGTCACAAACATTATCACTATTTTAACAAGATCAGACCACTGTTACATCCATTTCTCTGATACCTGTCCAATCTCCCATCTTCTAGACAAAGGAACAGGACTAGGTTTATGATTTAATTCATATTGGGAACTCTTTGAGTGAGAAGGAAACTCCATCTGCCACTGGAAGGAGCCATCTTCTCTGCACCTTGGAGGTTTGAAGAGGTAGGGCAGCACTCATGATCCTTCAGCTTATAGGATGAAGAGAGTTCGGCAACTAGTGGTGGTGCTGCGATTAGAGCTTTGGACCTAAAATCAGCAATATCCAAGTTCAAATTCTGTCTCAGACATTTATTAACTGTGTGACTCTAGGCAAGTCATTGACTTAACCTCTCAGCCTCAATTTTCCCCTTTGGAAAATGAGGAAAATAATAGCATTGACTTTAGCAGATAGTATATGAAATGTTTTGCAGACATGAAATTCTATGTAGATGCTAGCTATTATAATTAATTATTATTAGCTAAATATTTTCCATAATTATGGAATTAACATAATTTATATAATTATAAAATCTTGTGTGTTTTGTTTAGTCCTATAGAACTTTTCATGACCCCATTTGGGATGTCTTTGGCAGATACTGGAGCAGTTTCCATTTCCTTCTCCAGCTCATTTTACAGATGAGGAAACATGGAGCGACTTGCCCAGAGTCACACAGCTACTAAGTATAGGAGGCTGCATTTGAATTCAGATCCTTCTGGCTCTGGGATCCACTCTCTCCACTGCACCACCTAGCCGTCCACTCATGGTAGTGCATCATTTATATAATATTTTAAAATTTGCAAACCATTCAATATAGTTTATTCCATCTGATCTAGAAATCTTTGGGATAAAAAAAGTTTACTTACAAAATGTCAGAAACTAGTCATGGACCCACAGATGGCTTTTAAGTCTACTGACATAAAGTAAAATTAGGTCAATTTGTCAGTCAACCAATTTTTATTTACCAAGCACTATACTAAACTTACAGATCAAGATCCAAAAGAGACCTTAGACACCTGTTAGTTCAATGCCTTCATTTTCCAGATGAGTAAACTGAGACTCAGAAAAGAGAACTTACTTTTCCAAAATCACACAGATAATACATGTGAGAGGCAGGACTTGAATGGAAGTCCTCTGTCCCCAGATGCAAGATTTTCCCCATTGTTCCATTTTCTCTCTGTAAAAACCCAAGGAAAACTATCCCAGCTCCTTTCTATAGAAAGGTCCAAGCTAGAGGAGAAAAAATCCCAGGAAAAATGCAGAATCAGGCTGAATATAGGCCATCCTTGAATCAACGTGCTTAAAATGAAAGGAAAGAAAAGAATGTAAATATATAAAAATGTAAATATGTATAAAAATAATTACACAAAATAACTGTATAAAATATATATAATGGGGAAAAGTTTTCTTTACATTTGTTTAAATTTGAATAAGAATGTTTTATTCATTGCTATTATTGCTGTTTCCTTTGTCACTTTCATTGTTGTTCCATTATTAAGAGTCTGAGCATAAGGCTTCCAGAAGCTTTTCTGCTAGATGGATTTGGTTAGGATGGTCTGGGGAGGGAGGAAGGGAACCTCAAGTTACATCGACCCAAAATCTAAGCGACAGCTCCAAGGAGGGACTGCCCAATGCCTCCATCACTGATCCTTACCAAGGAGACCCCAGACATAATCAGTCCCCAGCATGGGGATCAGGCACAGAAAATACTGAGGAATGGGAAGTCACAGCAAAAATAAAAGGGAGCTGAAAATCTGCTTGGGGGAGGACGGGCAGAATGCAGTATTTCCATGAAGTTCAGTGCTTGGGCTCTTTGTCTTTTTGTTCTGTTAATACAAAATATCAAGTAGGTCAGTTAGCCAATCAACAAATTTTTATGTTCTAGTCACTATATGAAAACCTCAGAATACAAAGAAAGATTGTTGTTGTTTTTTTCTTTTATTAAGATAGAGAAAGAAGCATTTATTAAGTTCTTACTATGTGCAAAGTACTCTTTGCTAATCACTGGGATGCAAAAAAAGATTCTGCCCTACTATAGCCCTTGCCCTCAGGCAGCTTACACTCTACCAATCAAATCATTATCTGTATTTTTATATATTAATATATGTCTCCCCTTGTTGTTTGAAGACTTGATGATGACATGAATATCAAATGAATAAATAGAAATATATGTAAAGTGTCTAATGTAGTTTGGGAGGAAGGCATTGCTTAAGTCTTCATGCAGAAGACTTCGGTTAAAGGAAGAGGACTCTATGAGACAGAGGTAAGGAGGGAGTATATTCCAGATTAGGTGCAACTACACAGCACAGTGCAGAGAGAGCCAAGCCTGGAGTCAGGAACCCAAGTTCAAATTTGGCCTCAGACACTTATTAGCTGTGTGACCCTGGACAAGTCACTTCACCCTCTTTACCTCAGTTTCCTCATCTGTAAAGTGAGCTGGAGAAAGAAATGGCAAAACACTCCAGTGTCTTTGCCTAGAAAACCCCAAGGTGAGTCACCGAGAGTCAATGAATCCCAGCATTCCAGACCGGAGGAATGGTCAGTGCAAAGTTAAGGAGAACAGAAAGGGAAGGCTGTGAATGAGAAAACTGAGATCAGCTGCGCTGAGTCACAGACTGTGGGAGGTAATGTTCAATGGAGCTGGGAAGATAGATTGGGACCAGATTTTATAAGGACTTAAAAGCTAAATGGGGGATTTATGTTTTATCTCAGTGGCAATAGAGGTCCCCTGGAGTTGATTCAGTCTGAGACTGACATGGCCAGGTCTGAGTTTAAGGAAACTCACTTAGGCAACCATGGGTAGACTTGAGATGAGAGAAACAACACTGGAAAGCCAATTACAGTTATCCCTTCCACATTGCAACGTTCCCCATCACACTTTGAATATATTGTAGGGATCAGCATAAGAAATTGAACGGGAATTTTGAGGGAGTTTTGAGGAAGCCACAGATGATATGCAAAGGTCAGCAGATGATACAGAGTCTATGACCAAATACTTAACCCAAATTTTACAAATTACAATTTATAATTTTACTAATTTTACATTGAAGTCCCCATAAAAGGAGAAAAAAATCAGACTTCTTCTCTGGTATGAAGAGAGGGCCAACAAATTTTACACAATTTTCCAGATTACAGTCTCGATCTGCTGTGTAAAAGGGAGAACTGTAATCTCATCTAAGGTGGGCGAGAAATCATGAGGGTGTGAAGGAAAGTGGTAGTTACATAAGGAGAGAAAAGAGGTGATACATGAGAGATATAGTGAAAGAAAACCGCCAAAGGAGAGAGGTGGGCAAGATTGCCAAGACCATCTATCAGTGCCTTCTTCCCAGCTGTGTTTTAGGCAATAGGAACACGGACGTGAATAACCTACATGGGGAACATCTTGCATATGCACATGTGTACTATAAGCATTTCTCTGGACCGGTTAGGCACATATCTGTGTGTGTAAAAGGGGAGGAAAAGAGGGAGGGAAGGCAGGGACAGGGAGAGAGAATCACCTGCTAGAAATGGTCATTGTTAACCCACGAGAACTACTGAAGTTCCCATAGGGAGAGAAGCCAGAGGGAGAAGAAAAGAGGGCTGCTGTGAGCCCAAACTAAATTTGACCAAGTCCAGCAGGTCAAAGGGTTATTATGGCTGTGAATACTATAGGCGCTCATGAGCCATAAAAATCCTTTTTTATTGTTGAATTATTTTTCAGTCATGTCCAATTCTCTGTGACCCAATTTGGGGGTTTCTTGGCAAAGGTATTAGAAATGGTTTGCCATGTCCTTCTCCAGCTGATTTTACAGAGGAGGAAACTGAGGCAAAAGGGATGAATTGACAGAACAGAACCCTGGTCTTTTGTTTGTGCATTCCCCTTTACTAGGATGTGATCTCCATGAAGATAAAGGCTATTTATTTGGGGAGAGCAAGTATTTTATCATCTTCTTTTAATTCCAAGGGCTAGAATAATAGATTGTAGGCCCTTTGAATTGAATTACACTAATTGATGCTACACTAATTTAGAACATAAAGTATATAAAGTATCTGTGTGTATGTGTGTGTGTGTGTGTGTGTGTGGAGAGACAGAGAGAGAAAAAGAGAGAGAGAGAGAGAGAGAGAAATAAAGAAAAAGAAAAGAGAGAAAGAAAGAAAGAAAAAAGAAAGAAAGAAAGAAAGAAAAAAGAAAAAGAAAGAAAGAAAGAAAAAGAGAGAGAGAGAGAATACTAAACTATTGAGAATAAAAAATCAATTAGGGAGCAATCCATAGCTTCCTTCTCCTGTTTTTATTCACTGATTCTCAGTGTGCTGATCTGTAAAATGGGGATGCTGACACTTGGTACTGCCTCCCACCTAAAATACAAATAGGATAATATCTTTAAAGTGGTTCATAACTATAAATCATCTTATCAACATAAACTATTGCTAATGATTCTGTCAAATCAGCCCAACCATCTATTAATTCCCTAGGAAAAAAAATGGAGTCTGGCAAGTTGTTGAACTGCCTCACTGAATTCAGAGTGATTGTTGGTCTCCCAGGGATCAGCCATCAAGCATTATCTCTCTTAGATTCTAAATCAATAATGGCCAGAATGAGAGGTTCCACTGGGCTCTCAGAGGGTCCCAGACAAACCAGACAATCCCGGAAAATTTCAACACAGACAGTGGGCGTGTGATGTAAAAGATAAAATCCATGAGCTGTCAGGCTCGCTTGTTCAACTGCATAAAATATCCATCGGGGATCAATAACCTGGATCTTCCCTGGCTGCCTGTTATCTTATGAGTGGCCTCAGAGGGGGGGAAAAAACAAAACCCACAGCCCAGTGTTTGGTCTTTATTGCCAGTTATGCAGGGATTTATTTCCCCTTAGCTACAATCACTGAGGGGCTGGCCTCTGGAGTGCCAGAGCCGGGCATCAGCCCTGTTCAGTTGTCTCCAGTCATCAATTCAAGAAAATTGCTTCCAATTCAGAGTCGATAACAAAAAAAGATGAACAGGTGCGGGAAGCCCAGAGCTCACCCAGGAGCTCTAGACTTGGGAGAAGGTGAGAGGGAAAGAGAGCGGAATGTCCCAAGAAGTGGGAGGGCTGTGCTCAGAGCCGTGGGGAGGAGGGGACAATGGTCCACAAGTGCTCTCTGGCCACCCCAATTTAATCGAGTTGGATATTGCTCCAGGAACTTGACAGCAACAGCTTCTGCTGCATGAAATTGCCCAGAGAAAATTGTGGAACAAAGGGTAATGTGACCTTGGACTCTGTCACTTGGTCACTGGAGCTTTCAGAGGAACGGGCATGTTAAGTTGATAACATGATGGATGCTGTGGGAGAGGGACCTTCCTTACCAAATAGGTCTCCTCTTGCAGGTCTCATGAATCTCATCAAATCCCGTTTGTCAGGGGGCAAAGTGTGGCTTCAATGGTCTAGGAAAGCCTGACAGATATCAAGAAACAGATCGAAAAATAGAAAAATGCAGTCTGTCAACAGGATGTTTTGTCTATATTAGTGGTTCTCAAAATGTAGACCAGAGAATCCTGGGAGAGGTCTCTGAAATCCTTTCAAAGGGTCTACAAATTCAAATTAGTTTCATTTCTAATAAGGTAAATAATTATAAATGTAACTCATATACACAAAAACTCTTTGGATAACTCCTCAATAATTTTAAAAATATAAAGATAATAAGAACAAAAGTTTGAGAATCACTAGTCTACACTGTCCACTCTTTTAAAATGGTTTTTTTTTTTTATCTCATTACAAGTGTGGAAGCTTAAGGGAAACAGGTCCAACCATTCAATTTGTTGAAAAAAAATTAAGGATTAGTGAAATCTATTGATTGATGTTATTTGAAGACTGGTAGCCTGTAGGAATCAGCATTGGACTGAGAGTCCACCACTAACTATATGTTCAGATTTAGAGAAATCACTGAACTTGCTTCACTATCTGTAAAATAGTCAAGCTAATTCCAGCCTCACTGGATGTGAGAGTAGGGGGGGGGAGTTGTTTTTGTTCAATCATTTCTGTCATGTTTAATTCTCCATGACCTCATTTGAGATTTTGTTGACACTGGACTGGTTTGCCATTTCCTTCTCCAGTTCATTTTACAGATGAGGAAACTGAGGCAAGTGGGATTAAATGACTTACCTGGGATCACTCAGCTAGTGTTTGACACTGAATTAGATTTCAGGTCTTCCTAACTTTAGGTCCAGTACTCTATCTACTGGGCCACCTACCTGCCCTTTTTGAGAGTATAAAGAAAAATTTTAAGAAGTATGTCAATATAAGGGAGGCATCACAGGTACAAAAATGTTTGTGGCAGCCCTTTTTGTAGTGACAAAAAACTGGAAACTGAGTGGATGCCCATTAGTTGGGGAATGGCTGAATAAGTTATGATGTATGAATGTTATGGAATATTATTGTTCTCTAAGAAACGACCAGCAGCATGAGAGAAGCCTAGAGAGACTTACATGATGCTGACTGAAATGAGCAGAACCAGGAGATCATTATACACGGCAACAAGATTATATGATGATCAATTCTGATGGATATGGCCTTCTTCAACAATGAGATGATTCAGGCCAGTTCCAATGATCTTGTGATGAAGAGAGTCATCTGCACCCAGAGAGAGGACTGTGGGAACTGAGTGTAGTTCATAATGTACAATGTTGGAGGAAGGAGGGAAATTGGAACACAAGGTTTTGCAAGGGTTAATGTCAAAAAATTGTCTATGCATATGTTTTGAAAAATAAAAAGATTTAATAAAAAAAAACGGATAAGGAAGGCAATTTGGAATAGTAGATAAAGAAAGGGTTGTCCTTAGAATCAGGAAAATGGGTTCAAATCCTGCCTCCAATACATATTGAATGTGATTGTGAGCATACAGTTTATATATACTTGTGATGACCACGTATTTAAAATCAGCTGGAGTCAGGAATTCAGGTTAAGGGGAAAATCTTCAATCTTTATTCTTTTTGAGGTGAAGGGGGATTGCGATAGCAATATGGGCAGCTGCGACAGGAAGCCAGCCAGCAGAGATGAAGGGGGATTGCAGGTGAAAGGGGGTGGCGATAGCAATGCGAGCAGCTGTGTCAAGAAGCCAGCCAGCAGTCTCTCTTTCCACTTCCCTTTCCACTCCCCTGCCTCCATCCACCAAAATCGTCATTTCCTATACAACACATCAGGACTTGCACAAAGAGTGGGCGGGGGCCATTCTTTCTCCAAGCTTATATATTAACAGAGTATGGTCCAATTACTATTTAGCCTCATGTGCTTGGGACCTCAGTGCATCAACTCGAGCCTCAGCCCATTACATATACGCAACAATATATATGATATATACTCAATAATATATAATATACATATATATATACTTATAACCTCTAAGTAAATCTCTAAATTTTACAATATAAAGCTATAAGTTAATATTGAGAAATAGTCCATCTGTATAAGTGAAGGGAGTTTCCATGTTGGGAGCTGCAATGAAATCACAGGTAGAGAAGAAGGAAGAAGAAGAGAAGAAGAAGAAGAAGAAGAAAAGAAGAAGAAGAAGAAGAAGAAGAGAAGAAAGGAGAAGAAGAAGAAGAAGAAGAAGAAGAAGAAGAAGAAGAAGAAGAAGAAGAAGAAAGAAGAAGAAGAAGAAGAAGAAGAGGAGGAGAGGAGGAGGAGGAGGAGAGGAGGAAGAGGAGGAGGAGGAGGAGGAAGAGGAGGAATAAGAAAGAGGAGGAAGAGGAAGAGGAAGAAGAAGAAGAGGAAGAAGAAGAAGAAGAAGAAGAGGAGGAGGAGAAGGAGGAGGAGGAGGAAGAGGAGGAGGAGGAGGAGGAGGAGTCAGGAAAACTCATCTTCCTGAGTTCAAATCCAATTTCAGACACTTAAATCACTTAATCCTGTTTGCCTCAGTTTCCTCATTTGTAAAATAAGCTGGAAAAGCAAAGGGCAAACCATTCCACTATCTTTGCCAAGAAAACCACAAACAGGGGTCAGAAAGAATTGGATGTGACTAAATGCCAACAAAAATCTATCCTTTTAGATGCTGGGGTTACAGAAATTAAAAATAAATGTCTCTTCCTCAAGGAGTTCATGGTATAATAGGAAATATTCAGCCACATGAGTAAGAGTGATTAAAGATAGACCATGATAGAGACAAAGGGTGGCAAATCAGTTTGACTTCAAATCTTTGTAAAACTCTAGAATACATTATTAAATGGATCCTTGTGAGCATTTAGAAGGAGAAATAGACATTCAATTCAAGTCAATAACCACTCATTAAGCACTGCTGGAGATACAAAGACAAAAATGAAATTGTCCTTACTCTCATTTTATTCTATTTGATAGGAGGTACAAAATAGGCAGAGATAAGGAAATAAATGGACTTGGATTCAGGAAAACTCATCTTCCTGAGTTCAAATCTGGTTTCAGACACTTACTAGCTGTGTCACTTAATTTTGCCTCAGTTTCCTTATTTGTAAAATGAACTGTAGAAGAAAATGCCAAATATTCTGGTTTCTTTGCTAAGAAAACTCCAAGTGAGGTTATGGAGAGTCAGAAATGATTATTCAACAACTAGAATCAAGGGAGATTGGGAAAGGCTTTCTGTAAGTAATGAGTCTTAAAGGAAACCACAAAAATTAATAGATATAGCTGGGTTTTGAACCCATGTCCTCCAACTCAGAAGCCAGCTAGCTTTCCATCATTCCAGGCTGTATTTAAAGTCCTCCATAACCTGTAAAGCAGTCAATAGCCATTCCATATTATTAATATCCTGTGTCTCCTTTCTGCTTTCCCTCCCTATGAGAGAGGGAAGGTGATTTGATGAACTCATAGCTGGTCACTGGTTAGCTGGTAATGAAGGTGTTTTCCTTCCCAGGCATCCAAAAGACAAAGCCTCAGGAGGAATCGAGATTTCAGCCTCCACAAGGGGAGGAGGGAGGAGGGAGAATGATGTTCCTCATCCTTACCAGCTCAAGTCATTGCTGGTACCTGAATCACTGGGATGCCTTTACCTTCATCCAGTGGGCGTAGTGGGCTGGTATTCTGGGGCAGGAGGGGGTGCCCGATCTCACAGCAAGGACTCCTCAAGGCGATATTCCTCTGAGTAATTAGACAGACATTAATGACCAATTAAGGATTCATGCTTAATTGGCTGTGCTGGCTCTCAGCCTTCCAAAGCATCCTCCTGCCTAGTGTTTGGGAGCAGGGGACACACTGACATTTCCCAGCTCTCTGCTAGTGTTCCCTGTCACTGGCAGCATGGTATTTGGGGAGATTTAGGGGGGTGGGAGGGGAAGAGGAGGGAACATGGCAGATGCTTCATTTTCCAGCTCTGTTAAGAAATTTAAAAGATGAAATTTCATGTTTAAAGGCAGTTTTGAGCAGAGACTTGAACATCTTTTCTTAGGAGAAATCCTAGGCTCAGGGATCTTGGTCCTTGTGAGTACAGGATGCTTTGGGTTATGAGACCAGAAACCTCTCCTCATATTTCCTCATCAGATTTAGGTTGTCTCATCAGATTGTCTGATACCAAGAGTATAAACTCACATGTATTTTTCTTACATGTCTCTTCAGCAATTAGTATTGTTGGGAACTGGCAAAATTATAAGGTGGATCAAGCTTGTCTTCCACCCACAACTACCACCCTCTGCCTTTTAAGGAAGTAAGGGTCCTTTCTCCAAGAAATTTGCTCCCACAGTGAGGTGTTCACGAATGGATAAGTTTCTCCCTTCCCAAGGAAATTGGCATTTTATTCAAAGCAGAGCTTTGTAGGAAATTCTGGGGTTGAAGAGGAAGTAGTGAGGAAAATGTGTATTTCAAATATGTTTATGAAGCACCAACTTCTAGCAAGACCCTGTGCTAGACAAAGAATAATGGTCTCTGTCTTCAAAGAATGTACAGTCTAGTGTGGGGAAAACAATGAACAAACAGATTAAGTAGACAGTGACCTTGGAGGGGGAGAATGTAAACCTTAATCATTAAGGAGATTGGGAAAGATTTCTGATAGGAGATAGAACATGAGCTGAGTGAGTGAAGGGGGAGAGTATTCCTGGCACTTTAAGAAGTATAGAGAGGACGATCTTTACAAAAGCACAGGGTCCCACTGGCACAGCGAATAACACAGGCGCCAAAGAATTGACTACTTTGCAGCAAAGAATAAGACTGGCCAAAGTTTACAGAGAACTCTGAAAACTATACAAAGAATCATGAACTGTATTCAGGAGGAAATAGGGAGCCACCAAAGATGTTTGAGCAGAGGTGTGATGTGACCAGAGTTAAGAAAGTTTTTTTTGGTTAAAACAATAAAGGAAGGAATAAAAAGAAAGGAAATAATCCTTGATTTCATGAAGCTTCTAGATTATCTAATGGGAGGGATAACTTGCAAATTCCATGCACACAAAATACAGCTGGTTGAATGGGAGGTCATCTAACAGAGAAGGAGACCAGGAAAGGCCTCTGGAAGAAGATGAATTCAAGCTGAATCTTGAAGGTTTCCAGGAAAGTCAGGAGGAGGAACCTGGAGGTCAGCAGGATGAGAGTTCCAGGCACTGGATAAAACTAGAAAAGGAAAGGAATAGAGATGAAAGGAACGTAGTTAGGTCATAGTTAGAATCTCTATAATGGTAATGGCTGTGGGAAGAAAGCCTCAGTTTTCCCATCTGTAAAAGAGGATTCATATCTATCTCACATAGTTGAGGATCAAATGAAATAATATATGTAAAGCACATATGCAATATATGAAAAGCAATATATGCAAACTTTAAAGCATTATGTCAGTGGTAGCTATTATTATTATTACTATTATAAGAAAACAGAAGGGAAAACAGTAATTATAATTGATTGGAAATGAAAAATGAGGCAGAGAGAAAAGTCGAAGATAACCCCAAGATATAAAACCTGGGAAGTTGGCTAGGTTATAAGCAAATTCTTTGACTGTTTGATTTTCATCTTGGTATCACTTAGTGCCAAATATAGCAGCTTGCACATAGTTGGAGCCTAATTAAGCTTTGTTAAGTGAATTGAATGGGATGAATTATGGCAGCACAGAAATGCTAAAGTCCCAAGGAAGCGCAGATTTAAGGGAATAATATTAAGCTCTATTTGAGACCTGTTGAGTTTTGGGGGGGGGCATTCTGGTAAAGAAGATCTGAAAACACTAACAGAAGTGAATATGGAGCTAAAGTCTGGAGATGTTGATTTAGGAGTCATCTGAATAGAAAATATAGTTGAAACTGGGGATTTTGTAAAGAGAGGGACTAAGGGAGAAGAGGAAGAGAGAGAGAGGAGGAGAACAACAAGTACAAGTGGGAGAAGAAGAAAAGATAGAAAGAAGAAAGAAGAGAGAAAGAAAGAAGGTAAAAAGAGTGATGAGAGAGAAGGATGGAGAAAAGAGAGAGGGAAATAAAAGTAAAAGATGTATGTGAAAGAAATCTGAGAGTAAAAGAGGGAGAGAGGGGAGAGAGAGATGTGTAAAAAAGGAAAGAGGAAAGAGAGATAGAGAAAAAGAGATGGAGGATAAGCAAGACACAGAGAGACAGAAACAGAGACACAGAGATACGGATAGAGAGACAGAGAAAAGAGATCTCCCTCTTTAAAGTGTTCAATAGGAATCAAGTCTACAAGGACTGATTAAGTACTTCCTGTGTATCAGGCAGTATACTAAGCACTAGACAGATAAAGAAAAGAAATAGTCCTTGACTTCATGAAGCTTCTAGAGTATCTATTGAGAAAGAGAACATGCAGACTCCATGCACACAAAATAAAGTGAATGGGAGGTCATTTCACAGGAAAGAAGACCAGGACAGGCCTCTTGCAGAAGGTAGAATTTGATCCGAGTCTTGAAGGCTTCCAGAGAAGCCAGAAGGAAGCTGAAGGTCAACAAGGAGAGAGTGCTAGGCGGGAGAACCAAGCCATTCACCAAGAACAACCAGAAGGTTCACGTCTCTGAATCATGATATATGCAGAGGGGAGAAAGCTATAAGAAGCCTGGAAAAATAGAAAGAGGTCAGCCTGGTTGACCTCAGGGCTTCCCCGTTCCTAATCCTATCCAGTCTTTGGGAATCATTTCTTTATTCAGTTGAATAAAGACCTAGGAATAGTTCTTACAGCTTTTATTCCTGGGAACATTTATATCTATTTTTTTCTTTTTTTTTTTAATTTAAGTTCTACTTATTCTCAGGTCCCATGACTTCTGTATCCACTCAACTTCAACCAAAAGCAAAAGTGGTCCCACCTTAGCCCACCCTTCCCCAAGGTCTCCTGAGCTTGGCTGTGAAGGAGGCAGGGTCCGTAACATCTGTCTCCCACCAGAGCTTGTTTTAAGGTTCTACAAAGAGGTCCAAAGGGGAGGACAATGGGCTCAACCCAAAGAATTGAGCTACATTTGGAACAAAAGACAAAGACCTTAAGGGGGATTCAGAAATTCAGCTACCCAAATATAGGATGCCACACTCAGGAATGGCTGGTCAGTAGCTCAGGGGGAGCTGAAGGGGTTAATCCGCTGCCCATTCGGCACTCCTGTGGAAGGAAGTCGGGACTAGCAGGAACTGATGAGGGTGTGAGGGACCCCAGAGCTGGAATCACATCTGTTTTCTGGGGAGCACTTATGCTCCCACATCCCTTCATTCAAGGCCTGCATTTTCATGCTGCTGACATACCACTGCCTGAAATTGGCTACTATTGATCGAGCAAAACAGAACTTCATGAAATATCAGCACCTTATTAAGAGCTGAGCTTAATAGAGTTATCTATTGCCCAATTCTCTCCCTCCTTACAGAGACTCACAACCCTGCCATTTGTCTCCCAAGGAAGATATCGCAGGGCCCTGTGTACTGGTCTTTCACTTGTTTGGGGAGAGAGAAGGGAGAGGATAGAGATACTTGTAGCCAGAGTCCTAGAAAGGTAAAGATTTATTCAACCCACCTACCTAGGCAAGAACCACAGAAGGAATGAATGGCACAACATTTCATCTCCCACCTCCAAGCCTTTGTACAATAATGCTTTCTTTCCTCACCTTTTGGTCTCAGATTCTCTTTACCCCACTCAACTCACTTTTTTGCCTACTCCACAAGGTTTTTCTTGAACTCCTAACTCCCCCTGCTCTCCATCAAAATTACTTTGCATTGATTTTGTATGTATTCTGTATATTTATTTGTATAAATGTCCCCCCACCCACCCATAAAACCTCAAATAAAATGATATTTGCACTTTAGCACCTTGCCTGGCACCTAGTGGGCACTTAATAAATGCTTGTTTCTTCTCTTCCCTTTCTCCTTGAGGGATGGGAATACATCTTTCTGTGCCTAGTGAAATTTCAACAAATAAAATAAATTCTCGCCTCTGCTAGACCAAAGGGAAGCCCAGGTCTTGCAGGTGTGTAACTTTTCTCAGTTGATAGACAAAACTGCAGGGACACCAAAAATTCAATAGCTAAATCCCCATTCTGAACTCATGGTGACACACAGAGAGATGTCCAGATTGCCAAGTGCCCATCATAGCACTTCCTACCTCCCAAGCTCCAGGCCAGAGAAGGGAAAAGTCGCATCACAGGGAGAGAGAATAATCCTCCCTGTTAGGAAAGCAGTATGGCTACTCTGGCAACAGTTATGCACAGAGACTTAGGAGTGCCTAGAAAGGCATCCCCAACAACTCACCAGCTATGGCCCGGTAGCCAAAGCAGTAAACTTACGGTCAGCTTTGCAGAAGGACAAAGAGCTTAGAAGTGAGACCTCTGTAGAACTCAGTTTCATTATCTGTGAAATAGGGAGATTGGGCCACATAGTCTCCTGAGGTCCCTCTCTGCTCTCCATCTGTGATCTGCATGACTTAAGGTCCTTCTCTCCCCCATCCTGGCAGCCACTTCCCAAGGTACCAGCAGCAGAGTTGAGACCAGGATCCCTTCTCATCCTTGGAAATCCAGCACTTCCCACTGGAGAGGCAGCCCAGAGAGGACTCCGATCAGTATTCCAGCTCTGGAATACTGAAAAGAACCCAGGATTTGGACTTTGAATATTAGAATCAAGAAATATACCACCACCCTATCTTTTAATTCCAGCTTTACTACTAGTTGTTTAGCCATTTGGGGTCTCATTTTATGTATCTGTTAAAAAAAAAAAAGAGGGCTTTAGACAATTCTAAATGATGACCCTATTAACTACTTAAATAACCCTAAACAAGTTGTTCCCCCTCTGTGGGCTGCAATTTCTACATCTGTAATTAAAAAGGAAGGGAGAGCAGAGAGGATGGGACTAGATGAAATTTAAATTCTCTGTCAGTCCTAAATCTATACACCTACTTGGATGAGTTTAGACAAGTCAATTCCTTTCTCTTGAGGAGGCGATTGGACCAAAATGATTCCCGAGGATGTTTTTACTTATAAAATCTAACTCATTCTAAGATCCTGCGATTCTAAGACACGTGAATGTTTTCTCCTAGCAAATAATCCGTCTCTTCCACTCCCTCTATCCAATATCTGAAATTTCACTATTAAGATCTCATCTCTTAAGATGTAAATACTCCCAAGAGGAGTTGCATGAATAAGTATCAATTCAATTCCCACACATATTGGGGAAAGGGGGAGAGGAGAGCATGAAGATAGAATTGGGAAGGAAGATACAATTCATTAACTTGGGGCCAGCCCTCGAAGTGACATCCTTAACTGGATCTGAGTTCCTTTCAGTAAGAGGACCAGCAGCCCCATCCAGATATACCTAGCTTCTCCATGCCCTCCAGCTTCCAGAAATCCCCAGGTAGACAGACAATTCAAAATGGAGGGGAGGAGGGGAGGAAAGCAGTTAACTGTTTTAAGTATGTATTCTTCTTAAGGGCTGGCATCCCATTAGCTGTAACATCAATTTCCTTTAGAGCAGGTAGGAGGTTTTGAATTTAAACTGGCCCCACCTGAAGATAACAACAGACAGATGCACTTAGAATCCATTCTGAAAAATGGGAGCCTTCATCACCTGGCAGTCTTGTTGTTATAGTGTCTTTTGTATAATGCAGAGAGCTTTGCTTTGCATAATGAGGCTAGACAAAAGATGAAAGGCAGCTCCCGAGAGTAGCAGAATTCAATCAGAAGCAAGATTTGGGAATGAAGATCATTTGGGGCTTACAAAAGAAGCTAAAAGGATGCTTTATGGCATTAGCTATAAGTGTTGGGAACAGGACATCTGTCCCCTATAGGTGAAATTCTATTCCTGTGGAGGTGTTAAACCTGATGGAGATCCAGAGGCATTCCCCCCTGCTCCATTTGCTCCCCATGCCATCCACATTCCCACCCAACATTGCCCCAGTATCTCTTCTCCTTTTCCCACCAAACTCTTGGGAAAAACTGCCTCGATTTCCTCTCTTCTCACTTGCTTCTCATTCCCTTGAACCCTGGCTCTCTTAATTTCTAAATCCAATAGTTTTGATGATGGAAAGAAGGAAGGAAGGAAGGAAGGAAGAAAGGAAGGAAGGAAAGAAGGAAGGAAGGAAGGAAGGAAGGAAGGAAGGAAGGAAGGAAGGAAGGAAGGAAGGAAGGAAGGAAAGAGAAAAAAGTAAAGGTACAGAGCAAAGGAAGAAAGGAGGGATAAAAGAAGAAAGCAAATATTTTTAAAGTACCTTCTATTGCCAAACAATGTGCTAAGAATTTACAATTATCTTGCCTGAGGTTGGGGAGGGGGGATGTACATAGATACATAAATACAGAATACATATAAAATCAATAAAAAAGCCATTTTAGGGGAAAGTACTATGGACAGCCAGGTGGTACAGTGGATAGAGTACTGGGCCAGGGATCAGGAATACTCATCTTCATGAATTCAAATCTGACCTTAAATACTTACCAGCTGTGTGACCCTGGGTAAGTCACTTAACATTGATTGCCTCAGCTTCCTCATCTATAAAAAGGTCCAGAAAAATAAATGGCAAACCCCTCCAGTATCATTATCAAGAAAACCCCAAATGGGGTCATAAAGAGTCAGACATGACTGAAAAATGACTAAAAACATGTGCCAGCTACAGTGAAAAACTCTTTACAAATATTGGTCCTCACTGAGTGATAGATCTTATTATTAGCCCCATTTTACAGTTGAGGAAACTAAGGCAGGTCAAGAGTTTAAATGCCTTGTCCAGAGTCACACCATTATTAAATATCTGAGGCTAGATTTGAATTCAGGTAGTCCTGATGCCGGGCCTAGTGCTCTAGCCACTGCATTACTTCATGAGTCCAATTATCATCTCTTTGCGAAGGATCTATATATCCAGCCCTGGTCTCTCTCCCGAACTCCAGTCCCATGTCACCAAATACCTTTTATGCATTTCCACCTAAATGTCTTCTGTTGTAAGGGATAGCTCTCTGGGAGATATAGTAAGAAATGTTGGGAATGTAAAAACAAAAGATATTAATTCACATTTATTTTTAAGAAACAAAAAACTTTATCAGGACACTAACTGAACTTGATACCAGACCTTTAAATAGTAAGTTCTGTCCCATACTGCTTCTATTAAAATTCCAGTTTTCTGTTGGGCACCCAAAGGGCATGGCTGTCATGCCCGCCACGCAAGTGTCTGAGGATGTGGATTGCCTGAGTTCAGGAATTCTGAGATATAGTGAGCTAAGGTGATCCTCTGTTCTTACTAAGTTTATTGTTGATAAGGTGAGCTTGGGAGCTTAGTCCTTGGGAGCAAGGGGACACTGGTTAACTGAAGAGAGATAAAACAGCCCAGGTTAGAAATGAATCAGGTCAAAACTCTCTTGCCAGTCAGCTCAGAGTGAGACCAGGCCATGAGTAAGCCCTGAACCTCCAATCTGGGAAAGAAAAGGAGATTCAATCTTTAAAAAATAATTAAGAGATCAATTTCACTGGAAAAACATTTGACATTTGACATTTGGATCCATGATTATAAAACTTGAGGGCTGGAAGGACCCTTCAAGATGATTTTGCCAACCCTTTTACTGGGGGGTGGGAAGGAATTCAGGGTTCAAGTTAATCCTCTTCCCAGATAGCTCTCTCCCAGGAACCTTTTATTTTTGGTCCAAAAATAGTCTTGTAGGGTGACTTGAAAAGAAACCAAAAGGTTTGGAAAGTCAAGAATGATTTGAGTCAGACTGACAAACAAATGGACCTGTAGAGAACATCTCTAACTCAATATAAACATGTAAATCTGTCCAAATTAACTTCTGTAAATTAAGAATATAATTTTTAACATGAATCCTAAAATTCAAATAAACATAAATTCCAGCAAAGAGGATAAAATTAAATTATAAATCAGTAATTTCCCTAGGTCCTAGGGTTCATATGAGATGTGGTCCTATAGCTTAGTCTCCAACCCACATCTCAAGATAAAAAGAAAAGGGGGAAAATGGAGTTTGCTCTTACTGTAAGAGGAGGACAAGAGGATACAGAGAGAGATGAAGAAGAAGAAAATGGAAAAAGAGGAAGGAAAGAAAAGGAGAAGGAGGAGAAGATGGAGGAAGAGAAAGAATAAAAAGAAGGAGAGAAGGAAGAAAAAAGGAGGAGGAAGAAGAAATAAAAGAATAAGAAGGAAGAAGAGGAAGAAGAAAGAGGAGGAGGATGAGGAAAGGGAGGAGGAAGACGAGAAGGAAGTGATGGTGATGGTAATAAAGAAGAAAATGCATCATAAACTATAAAACAAAAAATTGCCTTCCTCTTTTTATAAGCTCCTCCTCATTTCATCCTGGGAATTGGAGCCAAGTCTTCTTCAATTTCCAATTTGACAAATATGGATATTGTGGCCTATAGAGCTAAAGTTTTTTGCAACTTGTCAGTGGGAGTAAGATCCAAAGTTCCTGACTCTGGATATGCTGCTAAGTGTTTAGCAAAGGATATGTGAGGAAATGGGAGATATATATGTGACACATTTCTGTTTAATTTGCACTTGACATTTTCTCCATATCTTTCTAAAGTCTAAGCACACAACAAAACAATAAATCAAACCCTGATTTGTAGCATTTGCTAATTTCCAAAGTGTAAATGCTCACACTGAAAATTTAAAGATAAGCTCTCAGAACTGACTCTAGCCCCACCCTAGTGCGCCTTCTACTACCATACAGTGGTATATCACCAAAAGAGGAAAGGAGGGAAAACATAGAATTTGCAAGGTGGAAAGGGTTTCACAGGCCATTCAGCCAATTATAAACACAATGTCACACATCCAACAAATGATCGTCCCCGCAACAGCCTCAGCTTATTAAGAGGTATTATTTTTCAAGATTGTGACATGTTCATATTCGACTGATTGTTGAGCATCTTGTACATCCAAATCAGTCTCTTCAGATAAATCCCATTTTCTCTTCCCATTAAAATTGTTTCCCTTTGCATCCTCAGAATTATTTCTCATCTCTTGTCATTGTTGGGCTGACTTCCCCTATAGCATTTTAGTAGGTAGGATCCTACTACCTCTCTTCTCAAATCTTTTGAAATTTATTTTCCAAAAATGTACATACATGCCAAATAAGTGTGGATTTCCATACCTCTATCACAGATTTTAAGAGGGCGTGCTCATTTCCCTTCAGAGTTCCCAATCCAGCAAATAGTTCCTTCCTATTAATGAGAATCAAATCCAAAAGATAATTCTCCTTGTTGGTTCCTTCATAGTTTCAAAGATGAAATTATTACTAAGGCAAGTCCAAAAATTATCAGTAGCTCTGCTTCAGGCAGACAAAAATGTTTAGCAGATTTCTAAAAAACTGAAATCTCTTGTCAAACAATATGCTTGAATGCTAAACTTCTCATCTGTTTCTTTTTTCTGACTGAGCAGTCTGTAGTACTCCAGTGATGAAATCGTATCTATTCCTTTCCCCTTTGACCATTCAAATACTCTTGTCATCTTTCTCCTCTCTGATTCATGGGTTTCCTCACATAAATATAAAAATCTTAATATATAAGGCTACATAAAGACCTCTTTTTTTTTTTTTACTAATTCTATTTCTCTTCAATGAAATATTTTTCCATGAAGAGCTATTGTTCAGTTATGAGTGTCAGAACGAACTCTCAGTGACATTATGAGATCATAGTATGTTTTAGGACCTGCTGTTCTTTTGCTGCCTAAACTTTGGAGATTATCTAGAGATCATTGATACTATGGGTTCTTTTGTATCCTATGAACTTCTGAATGTCACAACTACTCTTTTTTCTTCATTGTTGTTCCTATTTATGTTAAATAGCTTAGGAAATATACACAGGCAATTTTCTACCTTCCCCATCCTTTTTAGTCTTTCTGGTTAAGATTTGTCAGACATCCAGGAAATGCATTCTTACCAACTATTGTTAGATGTACTCTGTCATTGGCCAGAAACTATCATCCTTTTTTAAGTCAAGGTCTAGAAGTCCAAATTTCATTCTCACACAGGAATCTCTTTCTTAAACAACAATTCGCTTCATAAATTCATTTTTTTCCTTCTACACCTCTTGCCTTCAATGAGAAAAAATGAGGAGGACACAATCTGTGTCTCAATGGTCTTCAATTTCTTTGTTGAGATTGAAAATGGGGGCAGCTAGATGGTTCAGCGAATAGAGCACCAGCCCTGGAGTCAAGAGGTCCAAAATTCTAACCTCAGACACTTAACACATCCTGGCTATATGACCCTGGGCAAGTCACTTAACCCCAATTGCCTCAGCCAAAAAAGCTACCCAAAAAATGAAAACGAATGACAATACTTTGGGAGTTCTTTCTGGAAACATCATTCATACTTCTCATGTGAATCACTAAAAGTGGATTTGTTCTGATAAAGGTAAATCTCTCCTAATAACAATTAGGACATCATTCAGTAAGGGTCAGGAGAAAGATAGGCGTTTTGTTATTGATGTTCAGTCCTGTTAACTCTCTGTGACCCATTTTGGGATTTTCTTGGCAAAGATACTGGAGCATTTTGTCATTTCCTTCTCCAGATCACTTGAGATGAGGAAACTGAGATAAACAGAATTAAGTGACTTGTTCAGGATCATGATATAGCGGCAGAATTCAGGAAGATGAAGGCATCCTCACTCTGGTCCAGCGCTTTGTTCACTTATGTCGCCCCCTAGCGGCCCCATCACTAAAACTTCTGCTCCTGAGAGCATCCAGCCTCTTCAAAATTTTAAGTTCTAACTTTCTGGCAGACTTTTTCCTTTCCTCTTTCCCCTTTGTAAAGAATCTTTCACTATCCAACAACTGACAAGGGTCAAGCCTCCCCTCCTCAACCTCAGATCCTTCAAACCCTCAGCTTTTCTTGAAGCCTCAATTTTGTTTTCTTCAGGAACACTTCATTCTCCTTAACTACCTGAGTGTGTTGAGATGATTTTCAAGTCTCTTCACTTCCTCCTTCAGGAAGATCAGCCTATACTTTATAATACTTACTTGGTGGCAATGGGAGAAAAACAAACTTCAAACACTCCATGCAAGGCTCATGCAATATCTCTTACCCTCAGTAATGGAGATTTTCAGCCTAGATTGTTTTGCCTTTATCTTTAATTACTTGTGAGTATTTACACCAAATTCAAGGCTGGCAACAATTTTTTGTTGTTGTTTAGGGGTTTTTTTTTGGTTTATTTTGGGTTTGGGTTTACGGGAGGAATTTTATTTGTTTATTATTGTTGTTTATTTGTTTTTAGTTCCTACTCTGTGCCAAACACTGTGCTAGGCACTGCGGATATAAACACAAACCTCAAGAATACATTTTAAAGGGAAAGTCATCAGACAAAAGGGGACTCTAGGATAGTGGTGCAATGTCCCACAGTCAAAAGACTCCTGAATCATGGTGGTCCAGAGAGTCCAAACAGGTTAAAACTTTTACATTTCATTAGGAACTTGACCTCACCATTCAACTTTCTTTCCATAATCACAATTCCAGCTTCCCTTCAGCTTGGGATGAACCTCCCTATGGTTTCACCAATTTATCCCACCCAGCAACTCATTTTATCAATTTGCTGCCCTCTCTAACTGTTTATCTTTTCTTACCTGCCTTGTTTGGACAACTGCCTTCCTCTTTTCCTTCATAAGTCTTCCTCTTTATGTTTATTATTTTTACTTTATTTTAAATTCATTCCTTAACTCTCCTTGGTCCTTTTATGTTTTCCTCAATTGCTCTTGATTTAGTTCCTCTTTCAACCCAGGCATAGAATCTGACCAGTATATGAGAAAGAAGATAATGTTCCCCAATCTCTCCCAAATTCAAGCTCCCTTCTCCTCCTCCCCACAAAGTGATTTCTATGATTCCTTTTTCTTTCTTCTCTTTTCCTATCCCTTCTCCTGCAAAAAACAGAAGCAGAATTGAAGTTCACTCTCCTCAGTGGGAATGGATTTATTTTTTGCAGATCTCGATGGGAAAAGGAGATAGACCATAAACACAGAAGATGAGGGTGGAAGGAGGAGAGAAAGTGTCATGGAATGAGGAGCAGACAGCATCATGAAAGATAGTGAGAGGCTCATAGATTTAGAGCTAAAAGTTACCTTAAACATCACCCTTGATAAGTCACTTCTGTCTACCTCAGTTTTCTCATCTTTAAATATAAGGATAATAATAGCATCTCCCTACCAGCATTGTTACGAGGACCAAATGAGATAATAATTATAAAGCTCTTAGCATGGTGGTTGATACAGAGTGAGTACATATAAATATATTAGCTAGTGTTTTCCAAATGAGGAAAACCTACAATCTATGCAGGAAATGACAAATACTTTCCTTACAAGACCTCCTGTGAAATAGGGACTTTGAAGATTATCCCCATTTTATAAATGAGAAGACTCTAAGAAGTCTCAGAGAAATGAGGTAACTTATCCAGCATTTAGTACCTGAAACATTTTAGGAATCACTTAAGAAGTCAGGCTACTCTTAATTTGCATTTCTCTGATCAATAATGGTACAGAGAATTTTTTCACATGACTATAAATGGTTTTAATTTCTTCATCTGAAAATTATATATTCATATCCTTTGACTATTAATTGGAGAATTGCTTGAATTATTATAAATTTGAATCAATTCTCTATATATTTTAGAAATGAGGCCTTTATCAGAATCTTGGATGTGAAATTTTTTTCCAGTTTGCTTCCCTTCTAATCTTGTCTGCATTGGTTTTATTTGTACAAAAACCACCTAGTTTCTGCCATACTATTTTCCAATATCCCTAGCAATTTTTGTCAAATAGTGAGTTTTTATCCCAGAAGGTGGGTTTATCAAACAATAGATTACTATGGTTATTGACTATTGTGTCTTGTGAATCTAACCTATTGCACTGATCAACTATTCTATTTCTTAGCCAGTACCAAAAGATTTTGGTGACTGCTGCTTATAATTTACTTTTAGGTCTGGTACAGCTAGGCCACCTTAGTTTGCATTTTTTTTTCACTAATTCTCCTGAAATTACAAAGTCATTTTCAGGAAGAAGTGACAGATATCCTCCTTTTGGAGAGCAGGAAATTATAAGGCACAGTGAAAGATTCAACCAAAATCATCCTAACTTTGAACCTGGATCACCAAAATCCCATTCCAGTATTTCTGCCATCTGGATGTGATAGAGATAAGGAGTCACAATTCTACTATGAACTCCATCACTGCCAATGGTTTCTCACCTGTTCCCTTTCAGATAATCTTTTTGGGGCTATATAGTCATATCTGATTCATCATTATGTCATTTGGGTTTTCTTGCAAATGATACTAAAGTGGTTTATCATCTTCTATAGCTCATTTTTTACAGATGCGGAAGCTGAGGCTGAAGGTCACATACTAAGCCACGTTTGAACTTAGGTCTACTGAGTAATGTATTTCCTTTCATTAAAGTCTTCAGGAAAAGTCTGAAGGTCCATTCTTCAGTTGGGTTTTAGTAGGAATTCTATTTTTTAGAGATAGAATGGAAGACATGGTGACTGTGGGCTCTTTCAATAGGAAAATTCTGAGATTCTTTAGATAAGTAGAAAGCATGGATAATTAACACCAGCACATTCTGCACATAGACTTAGAAATGGCATTGTTGAACAAAATATAGAGCATTAGGTTAGTCACCTGTGCTGTGCCTAGGTAGTTCCATAGTGCATAGAGTGCTAGGTCTGGAGTCAGAAAAACTCTCCTTTGTAAGTTCAAATCTGGCCTCAGATGCTTCTCAGCTGTGAGACTCTAAACAAATCACTGAACTATGCCTCCAGTTACATCTATAAAAGTAGCTGGAGAAAGAAAATGGCAAACCACTCCAGTGTCTTTGCCAAGAAAACCCCAAATGGGATCACAAAGAATCAAACACAACTGAAGCTGTCAATACTATGAATCATCCCTCAATAAATTATATGATTTACAACTAGTAAATTGTGGATAAAAATGTATCATCTTCCCAGCTCCACCTCCCATAACCAACTAGAAGATGAGTCTCCCTCTACTTGGTTAAACTGACTCTCAGAAAACAGATAGATTTTTAGGACATTGTTGAGAATACACTCTTAGCCTTTAAAAATTGGTAGAACTTGCAAAATGAATAATTTTGACTATATTAAATTTAAAAGTTTTTGTACAAACAAAATCAATGCAGACAAAATTAGAAGAGAAGCAATAATAAATTATTATTTATTACAATAATAATAAACTGGGGAATTTTTTTACAGTCCAGGATTCTGATAAAGGCCTCATTTCTAAACTATATAGAGAATTGACTCAAATTTATAAGAATTCAAGCCATTTTCCAAATGATAAATAAAAAAAGATATGAACAGGCAATTTTCAGATAAAGAAATTAAAACCAACTCTTGTCATATGAAAAAGTGCTCTAAATCATTATTAATCAGAGAAATGCAAATTAAGAGATACCACTACATACCTCTCAAATTGACTAAAATGACAGGAAAATAATAATGATGAATGTTGGAGGGGATGTGGGGAAACTGGAACACTAACATATTGTTGGTGGAGTTGTAAACTGATTCAACCATTCTGGAGAGCAATTTGAAATTACCCCCAAAGGGCTATCAAAATGTGCATACTTTTGATCTGGCAGTGTTTCTACTGGGCCTCCATCCCAAAGAGATATTAAAGGAGGAAAAAGGACCCACATGTGCAAAAATATTTGTGGCAGCCCTTTTTGTAGTGTCCAGAAACTGGAAACTGAGTGGATGCCCATTAATTGGAGAATGGTTGAATAATTATGGTATATGAATGCTATGGAATATTATTGTTCTATAAGAAAGATCAATAGGATGATTTCAAAGAAGTCTGGAGAGACTTACATGTACTGATGCTAAGTAAAATGAGCAGAATCAGGAGATTATTATATATGGCAAAATCAAAATTATACAATGATCCTTTCTAATAGATATGGCTCTCATCAATAATGAGGTGTTCAGAGCAGCTCTGGTGGTCTTGTGATAAAGAAAGCCATCTGCATCCAGAGACAGGACAGTGGGAACTGAATGTGGAACACAACATAATATTTTCATTCTTTTTTGTTGTTGCCTGTTTGCATTTTGTGTTCTTTCTCATTTTTTTTTCTTTTTGATCTGATTTTTCTGGAGCAGCATGATATTTATGGAAATATGCATAAAGGAATTGTACATGTTCAACATATATTGCATCACTTGCTGACTGGGAGAGGAGGAGGGGGAGAGGAGAGAAAAAGTTAGAACACGGGGTTTTGTATGGAGTGAATGTCAAAAATTATCCTTGTATATATTTTGAAAATATAAGGCTTTAATATTAAAAAATCAGTAGGACCTGCTGCCATATCCTTTTAGAATCCAAAGTTACCACCACTCCATGTTTAAACATCAGAGAACAACTCCTTTTCTCCATAAATGCCAATGGCTCCCTATTAATTTGGGGACCAAATGCAAACATTTCTGTTTGCATCCAAAGTTCTTTCTATGTTAATTCTGGTCTATCTTTTTTTGCCTTATTATGCATGATTATTCTCTGTGCATGACATGATCAAGCCAAAGTGTCCTCCCTGTTGTTTCTCACACATGATATCAATCTCTTACTTCCACAACTTTGCACAGGCTAGCCACCATACCTAAATTATACTCCCTCATTTCCTTTCTTTCATTTCATTCAAGTCTCAGCTCAAGCGCTACTGTTTACATGAGGTCTCTATTGATCATCTAATTGTTAGTGTCTCCTTCCAATTATGTTATATTTATCTTGCATATATAAAGTGTGCCAACTTACACATATATATTGAATAAGCTGATGTATATACATGTTGTCTCCCCAAATAAAAAATAAAATGAATTTGTATATATTTATAGTATGTATTTTATATATATATAATATATGTATAATATACAATAAATATAATATATATGTTATAAAAAAGAATAAATGAATTAAAAAATGCTTATTAAACACCTACTATGTAGAAGGCAGAGGACTAAATCCTGGGAATACTAATAGAAAAGCAAGACACTCTCATCTCTCAAAAGTGACCCAGTATTTCTTTTGTATGTACACATTTGTATACTTCTTGTCTCCCCTGATAGGATGTAAACTCCCTGAGGGAAGGGATTGTTTCCAAATACAGTTCTTGACATATAAGAAGTGCTTAATAAAGTTTTGTCCATTCATTCACTGATTGATTTCTGGACGGTTGCTAAATAAGGAATTATGCTGAATGGAGGAGAATCACAGTTCCTGCAGACCCTTCTGCATGAGATCTCTAAGGTCCCTGAATCAATGAGTAACATCTCGCTGAGCACCTACTATGTGCAAAGGTATGATGCTTAGAGCTTGGGCTACAAGGTCAGAGACAGAAAAGACCCCTCCTCACAAGGAGTTCATGTTCTAATTGGGAGAAACAGCAAATTCATTTAAAAATAAGAAAGTCACAAGTTGTCAGAAGCATTTTGGGAAGGAGGGCACCGGCTTTGGGTGTTTGGGAAAGGCTTCCCACAGAAGCAGGATCCTATGATTCTTCTCTGGCTGGGGCCCTGAGGAGCTGGGAGAATTCCAGAGGATAACTCTTCTCAGTGGGAGGGAGTCCTCCTCCATGGCTGTATCTGGGGCCTGAGCTCCTTGCAGACAGCGCGACTCTGCAGGGGAGCCACTGCAAATCAATGATTATAAACACAGCTTTGGCATCCCACTGCTCATCCTCCCAACAGGAAATGGACCTTGCCTCATGAAAGGAGAACTTATAATTAACCTAATTCACTTAATTCCCATATCGCTGACAGAGCACTCAGCTGGGCCTGGGGGGAGACCCCACAGAAGATCTGAAGGCCATTTTGGTAGGGAGAGCAGGAGGTGATGGTGATGGGAGAAGGGACATAGAGAAGAAGACATGGTCACTGACCTCAAAAAGTGATGAAAACATATTCCTAGTGACAAAGTGCCAAGTGCCCAATGAGTGATACTGACAGAAAGTGCCAAAGAAATGTAGTTCATTGTGGGCTGGGGATGTCAGAGGAGGGTTCCCGGAGGAGAAGGAGGAGGAATTCCACAGGATCATGGATTTATAATGCAAAAGAATCCAGAGGTCATAGTAGCATAAATTTAGAGGGAAAAGGAAATTTGGAAGGCAATGTCATGCGGTTATTGTTCAATCACATTTGACTCTTTATGACCTAATTTGCAATTTTCTAGGAGGATGTCCTAAAATAGTTTGCCATTTCCTTTTCCAGCTCATTTTACAGATGAGGAAACTGAGGCAAACAGAATCACACAGCTAGTGTTTAAAAATGATACAGTAGGAAAATCATAAGGTCTAAAATTTAGAATCTAGAGGCAAATACTTTCTCTGATGCTTACTACCTGTGTGACTTCAGGCAAGTCCTTGGACCTCAGTTTCTCCATCTGTAAAATGAAGAGATTTAACTGGAAAACTTTTTCTAGCTCTAAGTCTATAATTCCTACATCACCACCTCACATCTCACTGCTCCCCTTATTTCACAGATGAGAAAATTCAATCCTAAAACATTAAAGTGATATACGTCTATGGTCAAATAAGCAGGAAAAGCAGCACTGAGGAAATGAGGTCCTCTGGCTCCAGTCCTGGTGTTCTGACCACTGCCCACCGAGCTCAGAGAGACCAGGAAGAAGGAGCCATTCAGAGCTAGACAGAGTCTTCTTGCAGAGCTAGACCTTTAACCCAGACTCTAGACTGTTTGTGTCAGTTTGGATGGGGAAATGATTGCAAGTTTTCATTTTTTCTTTTTCTAACCTTTCACTAACTTTCTTACTGAAATTTAGCTTTCCTTCAATTCTTTGAAAATATTATTTTAAGAAAGGGCCATAGGTTTCATCAGACTGCCCAAGTCGATCAATAAACATTTATTAAGCACCTACTGTGTGCCGGGCACTGAACTAAGTATTGGGGATACAAAGACAAAGGATAATTCCTGATCTCAAGAAGCTTACAGTCTAATGGGGGAGACCACATGTAAACAACTTTGCATCAACAGGACAGAGGTACTAGAACTAGGAAATGGCAAAGTCTGGATTTGAGGGGTTACAGAGAGAAAATGTTTCTGCACTCAAGCAGCCTCTATGGGGATAAGGGTAGGGAAGAATGCCGTCTGTAAATAGATAAGTATATATCTGATCATCCGAGGAAAGAAAAAACCTGAAAAGGTTTCCCCTCAAGCTGAGCCACGAAGCATCAGATGCAAGACAAAGTAAGGGTCTGTTATTAGAAATCAGGCAGTGGGAAGCCTTCCTGGACCAGGAAGGGGATATGGGGGGAGCTCAGAAGATCAGACAGCTGTGGAGTTTGGGGCAGAGCTCCTTGTGCAGAAGCAAGATGATGAGGAACTCGGACCATTTCCTGTAGGCACGGGGAGACATCAGAAACTCAGGAGCATGATAAGAGGGTGCATTAGGAGGTTTGAGAGGTTGCCCGACCAGGGCTGACTCTTGCCCTGTGATACGAAAAGTTTAATCATCCATCTTGAGAGGAAAAACAAATCTTTTGCTGGGGCTTTTAGATACCTCTTGGACGGCTCAGGCCTGGGGCTTCTTGATATATACACATATATTATTTTTTTAGCTTTTTCATTCCCAGAGACTTAAACTGATCCAGGGAAATAGAAAAGTACATTTTCCTCGCAATCTCATTGCCATTGGACATCTCAAATAACATTTCTTTGCCTTCTTTAATATCCAAAGTTTTAAAGTTCACAGGATGTTATGAGCTGACTCTATGCCTTGAGGACCTGGGAGGCCAAAGGAGAGGAGTTCACCAGTTCTGGCCGAGCTTTGCCGAAGGGATGGAGATCTGGAGAAGTGGGGAAATGAAGGACTTGAGAGTAAGAGAGGGATTCCAAATCCTCCCCCCGAGCTGATCCGGCACTAGCTCTCCTCAGAGGCCTTGAAAAGCACCCAACATTGGTGGTCAGGGGAAGGAGAAAAATATATGGATGGGACACGAGTGTGTGTTAAATCCCATCTCTGATTCCAACTAGTATGTGATTAAGGACGCGGGATCTAACACTCTGAATCTCTGTTTTCATCTGCCAAATGGGGATAATCTGACTAGGGCTGATCTGGAGTCAGGGAGATCTGGGTTCAAATCTCTCTTCTAAAATACCTACTATATGACCCAGGCAAGGTCCTCTCAGAGCCTACAGGCAGTACTCTAAAGCTGTTAGATACAGAAAAGCTGGCTATCTGTTTAAATGAATGGATTCATTCCTTCAGGAAGTGAAATCAAAGGTCTGAATTCCCAGTCCCAGCCCAACAATAATAATAATACTCAGCCACCCCCATAATAAAAAAAATCAAGTTTGGACTCCTATGTCCACAATAATGATACTCAATTACCTCCACAATAATAATGCTGTCATCCCCACAGTGATAGTACTCAGCTACCCCCGTAATAATAAAACTCAGATCTGAATTCTCATGCTCACAATAATGATCCTTAGCAACCCCCACATTAAAATAATACTTAGCCACCCCCATAATGATAAAGCTCAGGTCTGGACCCCCATGCCCACAATAAATCCCAGCCATCCCCACAATAAATAATATGCAATTGCTCCCATAATTATGATACTCAGCCACCCCCAAAATAACTCAGATCTGGACTCTCATGCCCACAGTAATGATGCTCAGTTACCTTCACAATAATGATACTCAGCCACCCCCATAATAATAAAACTCAAGCTGGGATTCCTTTGCCCACAATAATAATACTCAGCTATCCTTACAATAAATAATATTCAATTGCTTCCATAATTATGCTCAGCCACCCTCATAATAATAATACTCAGATCTGGACTCTCACCCCCACACCAATAATACTTTTGGCACATCTCCTGGTTATGAGATATGGGAGACAGGGAATGTCATGATTCCCATTTACAGATGGGGAAACTGAGGCATATAGGGGTCAAGTGACTTGTTCAAGGTCACAAGTACCTGAAGGCAGATCCAAACTCATGTTTTCCAGATTCAAGTCCAGTATGTCATAGACTGTTTCACACATTCTCCCACCCCTGGCCGCAGATGAGATTGGGACTGACTGTGTCCCTTCTCCCTCTCAAGCTGGGGGCTCCATTTTCTAGCATCCCTGTTACCTCTAGGATTAAACATAAACTAATGTCTTTGGCATTTAACCCCTTCCCAATCTGGGTCCTTCCTAGCTTTCTAGTCTTCTTCCATCTAGGTCTAGGTCCTCTACGTTCCAGTCACGATGGCCCATTTACTGTTCCTTACCCTCACCCCATCTCCAGGCTCCACACTGTGCAATAGCTGGCCCTCGCTCCTGAAATGTTCTCCCTTTTCATCTCTGCTTTTTCGAATCTCTATCTTGCTTCAAGACTTAGCTCCAGTCCTCCCTGTTCAATCACCTACAGCTCTTTGTGACCCCATGAGCAAAAGCACGCCAGATCCTTCTATATTCTACACTATCTCCCAGTCTGTCCAAACGCATATTCATTGCTTCCATGACACTATCCCTCCATTTCATCCTCCACCATCCCCTCCTCCTTTTGCCTTCATTCTTTCCCAGCATCAGGGTCTTTTCCAATGAATCCTCATTGGAAAATGAGGTTTCACTCTGTGGTCAAAGTATTTAAACTTCAGCTTCAAAATTTGACCTTCCAGTGAATAGCCTGAATTAATTTCTTTCAGCATTGATGTCTGGGGTCTCCTTGTTGTGCAAGGGCCTCTCAAAAATTCACCACAATTCAAAAGCATCGATTCTCCAATGTCCAGCTCTCTTTGTAGTCCAACACACACGGCCAAACACTGCTCCTGGAAAAACAAAGTAGCTTTGACTACCCGGGCCTTTGTCAACCAGGTTATAGCTCCCCTTTTTAGTATGCTGTCCAGCTTTTCCATAGTTTTCCTTCCGAGGAGCAAGTGTGTTTTAATTTCATGGATCCAGTTTCGATCTGCAATGATCTTTGAGCCCAAGAATATAAAATTTGACACTGCTACCTTTCTTCTTCCTCTGTTTGCCAGGAAGTGATGGGGCTCATTGCCAAGATCTTAGTTTTGTTTTTTTTTTTCCACATTGAGCTTCAACCAGCTTTTGCTCTCTCCTCTTTCACCCTCATCAAGCGGCTTCTTAATTCTTCTCCACTTTCGCCCGTCAGAGAGGTATCTTTTGCATATCTGAGGTTGTTGCTGTTTCTCCCAGGAACCTTAATTTGGCTTTTGATTTATCCAGCCTGGCATTCCACATGATGTACTCTGCATATAAGTTAAATAAATAAGATGACAATATATAGCCTTGTCATGCTCCCTTCCTAATCTTAAACCAATCAGTTCCACGTTCAGTTCTAACTATTGCTTCTTGGCCCACATACAGGTTCCTCAGGAGACAAGTAAGTTGATCTGGTGCTCCCATTTCTTTGAGGACTTGTCATCTTTTGTTATGATCTACACAATCAAAGGCTTTAGTGTTGTCAATGGAACAGAAGATGATGATTTGGGGAGCGCCTTTGCTTTCTCCATAATCCCACAGAGGTTAACAATTTGGTTTCTACTTCTGCTTCTTCAAAAATCAATCCCACCTTCTATGCAGGGGTGCTCAAACTACAGCCACGGGCCAGATGCAGCAGCTGGGGATGTTTATCCCCCTCACCCAGGGCTAGGAAGTTTCTTTATTTAAAGGCCCACAAGACAAAGGTTTTGTTTTTACTATAGTCCGGCCCTCCAACAGTCTGAGGGACAGTGAATTAGCCCCCTATTTAAAAAGTTTGAGGACCTCTGTTCTACAGGATGCCTTTCCTGGTCCCCATCCCTGCCACCCCATGCTAATGCCGTCTCTTTCCAAGACTACCTTCTATTAATGCTTTAAGCATTTTTGTTATGGCTGACTTCTCTCTTTCATCAAAGTATAAGATCCTTGTGGGCAGGGACTGGCCCTGTCTACCCTAGAGCAGTCCCCAGTGTATAATAAGCACTCAATAAAGTCTTGTTGACTGGGTAGATGACTTTCACCATATAAATGTAAAAGTGTTTGGAAATGGAAAAAATAGATTCAGTGAGCCCTCCGTTCCCAGAGAGATGGTCTTATTTCTTAATTAATCTAATCAACAAGCATATATTTAGCACCTTCTAGTGCCAGTGCATTGGGTGGGAAGAAAAGGGAGCACAAAAACAAGATAGCTTCTGCCTTTCCCCGAAAGGCAGTCTATTATCTGAATAACAGACTGAGAAGGAACTCTCTCTTTCCTTGGTGATAAGTACTAAGACGGAAGGTGAGAATATTCGAGCTATTTGCTACCTCTGAGATCTGGAACAAAATCACATGAGTGACCACCATGCTTAACGATCTAAGCACATTGAGTTAGTTCCCCTAATTGCTGTTTGCCCCATAAATAGTGGCCCATCCATCTATCTCAACAGCAGCCACCCTCTCAAGAACAAAGAAACAGGATGGGCTCTCTTGGGTTACTCTATTTCTTCTTGAACAGGACTAACAGCCTTGGCCCAGAAAGAGAGGCACAGAATCCCACAGGAGGACCAGGGAGAGCTGAAACCCAAATGGGGAAGAAGTAGGGTTCGCTGAGTACATAAGCCATGGGAGTGATCAAATCCTATGGCTATAGAGAGAGCAGAATAGAATAGGAGACTGCAGGACTGGGAGGCCAAAAGGCCCTGACAGCTAAAAGATGTCAAGAAATCTGAGATCTATAGCTGGGGATAAGCTGGAATTTATGACAAATAGTCTCTATTTGAAATATCATAGTATCATAAATTTAGGGCTGGGAAGGACCTTAGACACTCTTGAAATCAATTATCTCATTTTACAGATGAGGAAACTGAGACTAAAAGGTTAAATGATAAGCTCAAGATCACAGTTAATAAGTTTTTTATGTAGAATTTGAACTCAAGTCTTCAAGGCCATGAGGTGAAGGAAGTAGAGGGGAAAGTGCAACTTCTGAAACTGAGTCAGGAGGATGATTTTGGAGGCAATAAGTGTTTCCTAGTGGCCCTCAAATTGCATACCCCTGGGCAGCAAGGTGGTGCAGTGGATAGAACACCCACCCTAGAGCCAAGAGGACTGGAGTTCAAATCCAGCCTCAGACACTAGACTCATACTAGTTATGTGATTCTGGTCAAGTCACTTAACCCAAATGTTTCTTTTAAAAAATTACATACCAGGGTAACTAAGAGGTACAGTGGCTAGAGCCCCAGCCCTGAAGTCAGGAGGACCTGAGTTCTAATGTGACCCCAGACACTTAATTACCTTCTAGCAGTGTGACTCTGGGCAAGTCACTTAACCCCAATTGCCTCAGCAAAAATTTAAAAAAAATTACATACCAAACCATACATACCATTTCAATGCCAAAGTTTATAAAAACAATAAGGATGCATCATTCAACAGAAAAAAAAGACCATATTTTAGCCTCAGCTTCTGCTCCTCACTACTTATAGCCTTAGTTATAACTTCTCTGGGATTCAGTTTCTACATCTATAAAATGACAGAGTTGGATGAGATATGACACTAGACAAGTCACTGAACCTCTATAGGGACTCTTCTTCCTCATCTGTAAAGTCAGGGTGGGAGGGAAAGGAATGGAAGTGGGAGAGGGGGTCATGTTCAACAGCCTCTAAGGTCCCTCCCAATTCTGACCTATGCACCTCCTCCTTGGGACTCAGACTCGGTTTCCTTATCTGCAAAATCGGTGATTTGGGTTGGATGAGTCCCAAGGATCTTTCTTTCAGGTCTCAATTCCTAGGGATTCTGTGATCCAGAGGCCCAAGTCTGTCCCCAATTCCCCTTGTTATTGGGTAGAAGGACCAGAAAAAATTCTACAGCCCCTACAGGTTGTTGTTTTGATCTCTCAGCCCAGAGATCTGACAGGAACGAGCCAAACATATCAACCCTCACTTAAGAGCTCTGAAATCAGACATCCTGGTATTGATTGATGCCTGGGAAGCCCACACCCCCCTCCCTCCAGCCCAGGTCTCAGTTGAGCTGAAGGTGTCAGACTGCATTTGCAGAGAGGGAAGGGGGGCAGGGATTCAGTTTTCAGAAGCTCGTCTATTTGTGGCTGAAAAATGGAAAATAATGGTCGAGCCCGCTCTCTCCTCCTGGAGCTGGGCAGGATGGAGAGGAAGCAAGCAAAGAAAGGGATTGCTCCATTTAACTCCCTCTTACTGCCTGCTCATCTATTGTGTGAGCCAGGGCCTAAGTGGCTGATTGAAATACTTGAACAATTCTTGAGGACCATTTCTCCAGCCTGTACCCGGCCTTGGGAAATACGCAGCACTCCGAGCTTTCATTAAGGACCAGGAGCTGGATTTTCTCTCTCTCTATTTCTGTCCACCTTTGATTCTGGTCTAACCCTCATTCCGAACCATCCTTCCTCTAAAGGGCAGGGAAATAACCTCTGAGGGCCCATCCCACCCCAACAGCCTCTCTCTTCTCTTCTCCCTAACAGATAGCCTCTAGTCCTTGGCTTTGAGGTGTCCAGGCAGGCCCCCGGCCTTCCAACGCTTCTCCTGGACTGATGGAAGAGAGAACTGGGACTCCAAAGGAAAAGAGAGGGGTCTCCGTTAAAGGCACAGATGTTTCATCAAAGCAAAAATCAACGACATCCCAGGAGCAGAGGGAAATGTTTTTGGCAGGCTCGCCCTGAGCAGACACAGGTATGATGAGCTCGAACCCGTACGCAGATTGTAATTGTTATTCTATGGCTGAGTGGGATCTCTGGATGAGGAACAACATGACCAGAATACTGGCAAGTACAGATAGGGAAAGATTGATGAGCGATGCATTCTGAGGCTGTTGGGCCCTGCCTTCTGAAGAGGGAGACGGCTTTCTAATTTTTCATCATTAAAGTCTTCCACCCCAGGCCAAAGTCTTCCTATAATCGCCTATCCTGGGGTAGAGGTGACCTGAGTTCTCAAAAGTTTGACAATGGAGTACAAGTGTCAGAGGACCCTACCCAACTAGGGGTCTGTCCTTCAAAGACCACTTCATTTGGATGGACCTTGAGCGAGCCATCAGTCCATTCCAACCTGGACAGGAATCCCAGATACCTAGAACAGAAAGGAAACTTAGAAATCATCTAATCCTGGGAGCAGCTACATGGCACAGCCCTGAAGTCAGGAGGACCTGAGTTCAAATCAGACCTCACTTAACACTCCCTAACTGTGTGACCCTGGGCAAGTCACTCAACCCCAATTGCCTCATCAAAATAAATAAATAAAATGAAAATTAAGAAGAAATCATCTAATCCAATCTGATGAACATTTATTAAATACCTACACTGTGCTAGGTGCTGTAAATACAATTAATAAAAATACAGTCCCTGTCCTCAAGTTGCTTATCATTTAATGGGAGGAGACAACACACAAAAGAAAGCAAGAAAGGTGGGGAGGGTGGAGGAAATAATAGGGTACAGTGGGAGCATCTTATTCTGTGAGCATCAGATGCAAAGACTCCCCTTTATAATATACTAGCATTAATTTAATTTTTAAAATTAAAGTCTCATCTTTCTGATTTCCAATCCAACCTCAAATATTTACTAGCTGTGTGACCCTGGACAATTCACTTGCCTTACTTTCCTCACCTATGAAATGAACTAGAGAAGAAAATGTCAAACCAGTCCAATATTTTTGCCAAGAAAACCCCAAATGGGTCATTGAAGAATTGGACATGATAAAAATGTCTATTTTTAAATAATAATCTATTAATTATTATTAATTTATAATTATTCTATGGCTGAGTGGGATCTCTGGATGAGGAACAACATGACCAGAATACTGGCAAGTACAGATAGGGAAAGATTGATGATCTTTAAAAATAATAATCCTGTTTATAACAACAGTAATAGCTAACATTTATATAACTGTTATTCTGTGCCAGGCACTATGTTAAGTGCTATACAAATATTCTGTTTTGATCACCCCCCCTTAGATGTGGTCAATATTATTATCCCCATTTTACAGATGAGGAAACTGAGGCAAAATAAAGGATAAATGATTGCCCTGGATCACACAGCCAGATTTGAACTTCTTGGGCATAGCACTTTACATGTTGTCTCATTTAATCATAATAATCACCCTGTAAAATAGGTGCTGATATTACCCTCCCCCTTTTCCAGATGAGGAAAATTGGACTGAGAGTGGTGAAGAGACTTAACACCGTTAAGTAAATTACTAACACCGTTAGTAAATGTCTAAGGTAGAATTTGAACATGTATCTCAGACAGAGCCAGCTTCTAACCTGTAAATGACTGGAACTGAATGGAACAAGCTAGAAAAAGGAGAATCAGGGACCAAAGAGAAGTCAAATTTCAAAGTAAGGGAAATAGCTCACAAGGAAGGAGGCAGATTAGACACATGTATCGGGACCCCTTTCCCTAGTGGAAGGACCCAAGGCAGCATGGGGAAATCCCAATGAACATTTCCTCAGAGGAAAAAGAAGGAAATAAAGAAGAAGAAGAGGAGGAGGAGGAAGAAGAAGAAGAAGAAGGAAGAAGAAGAAGAAGAAGAAGAAGAGGAAGAAACAAGAACAAGAACAAAAACAAGAAGAACAACAACAACAACAAGAACAAGAACAAGAAAAACAAGAAGAAGAAGAAGAAGAAGAAGAAGAAGAAGAAGAAGAAGAAGAACAACAACAACAACAACAACAACAACAACACAACAACAACAACAAGAAAAACAAGAAGAAGAACAACAACAACAACAAGAAGAAGAATGGCTACACAGTGAGCTTGTAGCCCCGAAAATGAGAGGTAACAGCAACAAGGAGCTAAGTTTGATTCCTAGCAGGACTACGTGACCAGAACATCATCATTTGCCCAGGGCTCGTCCAAGCTCAGACAGCGCCTTGTACTGGTCAAAATACAAAAATCATAGGATTTTGCCAGAGAGTGAGATCCTCCAGTTACATCAAGCTTAGAGCTCTGCTTGCTTGCTGGATCTTATCTTTGAAAAACAGTGTTATCTCCTAATATCTTGACAAACTCAAATCTGTTCTGTCTCTAAATCCAAAACTTCATCCACCAAGCCACCCAGCTGCTTTGGAATCGGGAAAAAAATTAAAGAGCCCTTAATCCAACTAGGGAAAATAACTTGCACAGAGTCATACAAGACAGTAAGTGACATCATGAAGATTCTAACCCAGGTCTTCCCAATGGCTATTTTTGGAAGGCTCTACTTGTTAGAAGCCTTTCCTTTCCCTGACCTCAGGCTGGCCATTAAATGCTGAACTGTTTGGGTTTTCAAAGTCATCCTATCAGTCACAGATAAGCTTTTGTAATCTCTGCTCCTGATGGACAAATCTCAACAACATCACCAAGACTTGAAATATTGAAATGTAATTATGACTATTAGCTCCCCAAAGAAAGATGGAGACTAAAGAGAACCATTGTTGTCATCTTCAGAATAGTTGGTTCTCAGTTACCCATATCATCATCAAAAGTGATCTGAAAAACATTATAATACAAGCAACGAATTAAAAATAATAATACCGTAGGGCAAAACTTTTGGTTTAAGGCACATTATATAACTTTATTTTTGTAGGGCATCAGAAGCTCATTCTGAGCTTTCTAGATGTATTTATTGTTGTTCAGTTGCTTTTATCCTGGCCAATTTTTTTTCCTGAGCCCATTTGAGATTTTCTTGGCAAAAATAGTGGAATGGTTTGTCATTTCCATCTCCAGCTCATTCTACAGATGAGAAAACTGAGGGAGACAGGGTGACGGGACTTGCCACATTACTAATAATTATCTGAGATTACATTTGAACTCAGGTCTTCCTGGCACCCGGCCCCACACTGTATGTCCTATGGTGCCACCAAGCTGCCAACTTGTACTTAACTTAAGCTAATATTCAAATAAGTTTATATACCCTGAGGCCAAATGGTGGCAGGGAATGTTTGTACCTAACACATGGCCCAACAAAATCCCAATGCAAAAACATCACCCAGGATGTTAATTTGAAAATCCTCCAATAAGCAGGAAAAAATGAATAAGGGAGGGAAGAGGCAGGGGTTTACTCTGGGCATCTGGTAACTTCCTAGTTTTGCTAATTATTCTTGCTAATTAGACATTGAGAGGAGGTGGGCTTAGTAGGCAGAGAGCTAGCCTTGGAACTAAGAAGCAAAGTCTTATCTTTGGATGTGTGAGCCAAGGAAAATGATTTTTCGACTCTCAGTGGCCCATTGGATAGAGTGCCAGGCCTGGGGTCAGGAAGATTTTTCTTTATGAGTTCAAATGCAGCCTCAGACACCAACCATGTGATCCTGGCCAAGTAATTTAATCCTGTTTACCTAAATTTCCTCATCTATAAAATGAATTTGGGAAGGAAATGGCAAACCAGTCTAATATCTTTGCCAAGAAAACCCAAATGAGGTCATAGATAATAGAGCACAACTAAAATATAACTGAACAGCAACAGCAACAAAGGTCTATGTTGGGAGTCGAGGCAATTCTCTAACACTATAGATTGCCCAGAAGGATCAGACTTGAATTGGTAGAAGGAGTTTATTAATCAGGATTCCCTATAATCAATGACCCCCTAGGTCTAATCTCTATACCTAAAGCCACAAGAGCTGTCAGCACCCACTGAATTCAACACCTTGGGGCAACATTCTAACTGCTCTGCCTTAGTTAAATCTCTGCCCTGAGACAACATTGATTAGACAGTAAGGATTAGAGGTGTTGGGAATTACACGGCAGCCTCATCTCCTTTTAAAACAATTATTCCTGTGACTTTTAAAAATCATTTACTCCAGTAAACTGGTTCAGCCATTCCAGAATACAATCTGGAACCAAGACCAAAGTTGTAAAAGTTATAAAACCCTTTGACCCAGCAATACTACTAGGTCTATGCCCCAAAGAGATCAGAGAAAAGGGGGAAAGGGCCTATATGTACAAAAATATTTATAGCAGCTCTTTTTTTGTGGTGGCAAAGAACTGGAAATTGAGGGATGGTCCTCAATTGGGGAATGGCTGACCAAGCTGTAGCATATGATTGTGATGGAACACTATTGTTCTATAAGAAATGATGGAGGGAAGGGATCCAGAAATACATAGCAAGACCTACATGAACAGGCAAATTAAAGTGAGAAAAACCAGCTCATTGTACACAGTAACAGCAATGTTGTAACAATAATCAGCTGTCAAAAATTTAGCTACTCTTAACAAGACAACAATCCAAGACAATTCTGAAGGACCCCTGATAAAAGATGATATCCACCTCCAGGGAGAAAACTGGTGAACTCTGAGTACAAATTGAAGTACAACTTTTTCACTTTCTTTATTTTTTTGCTTTGTTTTGCAATATGGCTATTATGGAAATATGTTTTGCATGATTTCACATGTATAATTAATATCATATTGTTTGCCTTCTCAGTGGGTGGAGATGCATTGGAAGGGAGAGAGAAAATCTGGAACTCAAGGTTTAAAAAGAAAAGAATGCTAAAAATAAATAAATAATGAATCCTTTAAAAAAAATCAATAAAATTACAGCATAGGAAAAAACAAGAAGTCATCTTGGACATTGAAGCACAGATGGGTGCTCTGGGCTCAGCTGCTATCTCCAGATATGTGATTTCTCAGCCAAGAGCAAGAAGTTCTTTAGTTTTCAGTAGTTTCGAGGCCAGGACAAGGAGAATGCTAAAAGACCCTCATTTTCTTGGGTCCAATAAACCCTTTTTAAGCATCACAGCCAAGTAAGTGAGCTTTTAGCCATATTTGCATTCTTTCTGAAATTAGATTATCCAAGCTCTTTTCTCAAGGTCAAAGCTAGGGAGTCTCAAGTCTGGGGGCCAGAAGTAGCAGCAGCCTTTACTTTACCCAGACTAAAGGGAAAGTTTTGAGATGATTAAATTATCCATCAGTTCACTAGGATATAGAATAAGTGTCTCTTATGTGCCAAACATTGTGCTAGTCATTGGGAACCACAAGCCAAACACAATCCCTACTTTCAAAAAATAATTCTATTGGAGAAAATCCCATCCACGTAAGTGTAACATCTCTCTCAGGACACATTCTCCAACTTGTATTGGCACCGATAGTTTGGCTCCCCAGAGGGACCCAGAAGGGTCTAGAGCTATCCAAAGGAGTAGCTCCCATTATTCTCAGTGTATTAAGAGTAACACTTCAGGTGACTACCCCATATTATTTATAATTTATGTTATCTACATATTATAGATATATAGACAGATATAAATGATAATATAAGTATAGATCATAATATAAATATTATATTTATAATATAATATATATAATATGGATTTATAATATCTAGAAAACACAGCACGGTGCCTGCCTGATGCATAACAGTTGATTAATAAGTATTTGGGTTTTTTCTTTCCTTCCTGTCTAGTCTCCTAACCTATAGCTCACAAGTCCCCTACCTGACAGTTTCCCCTTAATAATCACCCAACAGGTTCAATTAGTTCTTCAGCAAAGGCATTTATTTAAATGCTGTAACTATATCAGTTGGTAAAAAGCATTTCCAAAAAGAAAATCTGAAGTGCTTTACCTGACAAATGCAGGGTCCGTGGGCAAAAGAATGGGAAAGAACTTTATATATAATGGTAGTGAGGTTTACATGTGAGGAATTTATAAACTACAATCAGTCAGTCAATGATCATTTATTAAGCACCTACTATGTTCCAAGAACTATGCTAATCACTGAAGATACAAAGAAAGGTAAAACACAGTCCCTGCTCACAAGAATCCCACAGTCTAGATGTCCATCAGGGAGGCCAGTGAACCAGGCACAGCACCAAGCGACCTAAGTATTACAAAATATGGGCAGCTAGATGGTGCAGTGGACACAGTACCAGTCCTAGACTCAGGAAAAGCTGAATTCAAATCCAGCCACAGACACTTCCTAGCTGTATGTCTCTGGGCACACAGAGTTTGTCTCAATTTCCTCACCTGGAAAAGTAAATGGCAGACCACTCCAATATTTTTGCCATGAAAACCCCCAAATGGAGTCATAAAGAGTTGGACATGACTGGAACCACTGAACAACATTCAACAATAGCAACATTTGGGGAAGGGGAAGTAACTTGAAGCTGAGGGGAATCAGGAAAGTCTTATAATGGTATCTTTAGAGCTGGAAAGGATTATGGAAGCTGTCAATTCTAGCCTCCTCATTCAACAGATGAAGACACTGTGGCAGATAGATAGCAGGATTGGAATTCAGATCTTCCTGCCTCCAAGTCCAAGGCTCTATCTGTCTAACTTCATCAGGCTGTACTCTTGCCCCACTCTTCCTCTAAGTCCTCCTAGTTTACTCCATTCCTGAACAACTTCTCACCATAGAAATACTCTCTGTCTCTGAGGCTTCATCTTCTGGTTGGCTGGTTCCCTCCAGAATCTCCAATTTTAGGAGGAGATCCAAACCAGAAATGTCTTTCTCCCGCCCCAGACTGTGCTATGGGCAGCTCTCCAAAAGGCTTTCTCTTCTACACCAGAGAACTAGATAACTAACTCCTGTCCCCTCCTCCCTTTTCAGTTCCCTTTTATATGTTGGCTCCTTCTGTTAGAATCGAAGCTCCTTGAGGGCAGGGATTGCACTTAACACAGAATCTGGCACACAGTAAGAAATTAATAAATGCATGTTGATTGATTACTGCCTAAAATGTTTGTGGAGCAGAGTTTTGAGGACATAAAAGATTCTAAGAAATGATTGGAGGAGGGCAGGAGGAGGGAAGTGAGAGTTGATCACAGTCCTAGGGCCAAGATGTGGGGATGAGAAATGAGGGAACAAGGAGTAATACATAATGAAGATGGAAAGATAGGTAAGTGAATAATAATATATATCTGTGTCATGATAAATAGAGCTAATCATCAGAAGAAAGTCCTTAGCAGTAAGGAAAGTTTCCTGGACTTTAGTTGAGACTTGAGGGAAGCCAGAAGGCAGAGGTGAGGACGCAGAATATTGAGGGCAGCCACTGATAATTCCTGGAATCAGAAGACAGAGTTTCTTGTGCTAGAAATAGCTAGAAAGCCAGTGCCCCTGAGTGGCAGAGCATCTGGGTAAGGAATTTGGCCTAAGATATAGAAAAATTGGAAAGGGGGCAAGTTCTGAAGGGCCAGAACAATGAAAGGATCACTGATGGACCAGCTGAACTTTCTCTTATTGGATCTTTTATATTTTTTCTTTTTTCACTTATGATTTCATCAAATATTTCATCAGTTCAGGGACCTCTTGGTAAAAACAAAGAAACAAACAAACAAACAATCTTCTATCAAAACAAATTCATAATTGTTCCAAAATTTGTTATCTTAGAGAGTTGCCTTAATATCACTCAGAGTCACAAAGCAGGACTTGAAATCGTGTCTTTCCAACTCCTAGATTGATCCTCAATCAACCAGATCCTGCTACCTTTCTTTGGTATCCATGGAATATGAAAGTCCCAAAGCAAAGTGCCCAGTGTGTCAGGAAAAGTCACTATAGAGGATTAATGGATGAATAAGAATCCCCCAGAATGAGCAGACATGGATGGGTTCTCTTGGATCTGCACTCTTGGAGCAAGAACCACATCCATGAAATCATGACTCCTTGGAAACATTTCAGAAGGCCATAGTCAGGGATGCTGCCTCATAGATGGATCTCGCTCTTCCTTTTGATTTGCCTCTCTTTCTCTGTCTATTCCCCCTTCCAATTCTCCCTCCTCCTTCTGTTCTCTCCCTTGACTTACAATAATATAAACCTCAAGTATATGTGTATTTTTTTATTTATTGAATGGAGTTTTATGTTCCCTGTCCTTAATTTAGAAAGCAGTCAAGTGGAATGGTTTATATTTCTCTCTTAAAAAAAAACCTTCCAACTGTAAATTAAGTTGCTTTCTACTTATGTGCCCGTCAACCCAAAGTACCTTCATCAGCCCTGCCTTAGACAATGGCATGGGCCTGGCAATGCAGATAATACCACTGCCAAGAACCTGTGTGACCTGGAGTTGTCCTAGAATGGCCAGAAAAGGGCCAGGAGAATCTCAAGGGCAAAGAAATTAAAGCAAAATCAATATTGGACAAGTAACAGTGTGCAGGGCAAAAGTCAATAGGCAGATAGATTTTTTTTTTCCTCAATCGGAGGAGATTTCCCCAAATAGTCAGGAGGGGAGGAAAAATACAAACACGCACAACAAATCAAACATGATGTAAGATGAATAAAACATCCATGCCTGTGGCTGTGATCGGCTGGAACAGGTTCATCTGCTACTGACCTACTTCCAGTGTAACTGGAGATGATGCAGCCAAGGGAACAGCCTTGGATAGGATGGGTAAAGAGTACTGGCTGCAGGCATTGGGTTCAAATCCCACTTTTTTCTCCTATTAGACCACAGTGCTTCTTCCAAGGGAAAGGTGGACCCCAGAAACTGAGCCCAAGAGGATTAAGAGGATTCACCCCAGTTCACACAGGGAATAAAAAGGCAGAGCCAGGATTGGAATTCTGTTCCTCTGATCATCAAATCTAGGGATTTTTTTCCCTCATATTTCCTTAGAGCCCACTAAAATAATCTTTGGTTTTCTCTTGGGATCCATAGGGTAGGACAGAGAGTGTTCCTTCACTAGAGTTCTAAAAGGGGCCCGAGCATCCCTTGGCAAGTACGACAAAGAGGGATTTCTGATATCCATACAAATCGGACCAGATGGTCATTGAGGTCTGCCTTTGGGCTTCTGGGATTCCTGAAACATCACCCAGGAAATAAGGGGAAGACTCGGAGCCTGGAGCCCACTTCTCAGGTTGCAGCTCTAATGGTCTTAGTATAGACTGACCATGCTGTCCACACTCCCAAGTGGGTGATGGAACTCATCGAGCACTGGACTTGAATCCAGGAAGACTTGAGTTTGAATTCTGCCCCCAGATACTCACTAGCTGTGTGACTCTGAGCAAGTTACTTCATCTCCATCTGCTTCAGTTTTCTCATTTGTAAAATGATATAATGGTACTTACCTCCTGAGTTGTTGTGATTTAAATCCCCAGACTCACCATTTTATCTATAGGGTAGGACAATGTAAGGAAGGACTTACTGAGTGAAAGAGAAATGTGTATAAGGGAATGGTGTGCATCTTGTCTAAACTCCATTTTTAAAATGCTGAGGGGCAGCTATGACCTTGGTAGCCCAGTGGATAGTGCTCTGGCCTTGCAGCCAGGAGATTTGGGTGGAATTAGGGAATAATGTGGTAGAGAAGAAAGAAAACTTAACTCCAGAACCAGATATAAAGCCCAGCACTGCTAGTGGATGACTTCAGGTGAGTCATTTCTGCTCCTTAATCTTCAGTTTCCTCTTTTGTAATATGAGAGGGTGGTGAATACAGTCTGAGGTCCTTCCTAGTTTAAAGCTAAGATTCTGCCTCAGTGTGATTGATTAGGGGTGAGTCAGCCTCACAATCTGTAAAATGGAAATTATAATACATATATGACCTAGCCAAGAGGGCCAAAGGAAAAGAAATGCTCTGTAAATCTTTAAAAAACAATGGAAATATGAATTTTTATCATTTTCATCAGTACCTACCATAGTGTTCTATACCTAGTATATCTTAACATGATACCAATCTTCATTCTACCATATCATATTAAGCAACAAGTAGTGATTAAGTACCTACAATGTGACAGCACCATGGAATAATCTGGGGATATTGAACTGAAACAACCTGCCCTTGAGGACCTTATATTCTATGAGAGAAGATAATGAGTTCATAAATAAGTATATATGTCAAAGTAATTCAATAAACACTTATTAAGCTCTTACATATACCAACCACAATTCTAAAACATTGGGAATACAAGGAGAAAGAAAAACCATTTCTTGTCCTCAAGGAACTTATATTTAAGGGGGGAAGACAGTACATAAAAGGGAGCTAGTAGGGAATGGGGAGTATAGGATTGAATGTATTTAATCAGGGGCATGAGATAAGTGAATAAACTATAAGAAAAATAGGGGCAGCTAGGTGGTGTAGTGGCTAGAGCACCAACCCTGAAGTCAGGAGGACCTGAGTTCAAACCTGGCTTCAGATACTACATATATATATAAATATATAATATAGATATATGAAAAATAAAAGTGGAGAAAATTAATACAATAGCTTGAAGACTTAGGAAAGGGCTTATATAAAAGGCAGGTATATTATTCAAACAGGTTAGTTCTAAGTATCTGACAAGGTCAACTGGATAGGCAACTTTTGATGGAGAGAAGGAAAAGCCTACAGGAATGAGTTTGTCCTGAAAAGACTGGCTGAGGTGAAAGTGGCACAGAACAGGCAGTGTGAGTTACCTCATAGTGACAATCAAAGGAGACTTCAAGAGGTAGAGAGCCACATGGTGGATAAAGAGCAAGGTTCAGAGTCAGGAATATCTGGGTTCATCCACCTCATGCGCATGCTTGCTATGTGGCTCTCAGCAAGACATTCAACCTCTATTTACCTCAGGTTCCTCAATTATAAAACTGGGATAAAAATAGCACCTGTTTCAGAGGGTTGTTGTGAACCTTATATGAGAGAACATGTTTATGAAGTACTTAGCACAGTACCTGGCACATAATAAGTGCTTAATAAATGCTTGTTCCCTTATTTATTTACTTCCACCATTGGTAGAGGGAGTCTGCTCATGAATTTTTCCCTATGAAATCTCAGGTCTAGACAAATAAAATAAAATCATCCATGCCTAGAATAGTGCTTTGGTCTTCCTGACTCCAGACTTGGTGCTCCGTTCATTGGGTGCCCCAATAATCTCATCTATATAAAAAATACTGGGGAAAGCACATGTAAAAAGCCGAGTAGAGACATCAGCTATAATTTTTCTCCCATTCTAGTAAAGGGATGCATGGCAACAGATAGAATCACCTCCCTCTTCCTTCTCACACCTGTGGCAATATACAAAGATTTGGAGACTTGGGTGGGGCCTTTCCTATCGCTAGTTCCCATCCACCCAGGCAGTGGGAAGATTGGGATACTGCTGTAGAATTTACAGACCATTCATCAGATTGGACTTAAGCATTGGCAGAAAATGGCAGGAACTTTTCAAAGGAGACAAATCACAACCATTGACAAATCCCTCTTTCTTCTTGCTCAGAGTGCTAAGGTTCTATCTTGGAGAGAACTGTGTCATCTGTGCTGTTCAGACTCTATCTAGAGAGCTATATTAACTTTTGGATACCACATTTCAGGAAGGACATTACTTAGTTTTAAAGGAGAATGACCAGGACAAGGACTGGAGACTAGGGAAGAAGAGACTCATTTGAGGAAAAGGGGTTAATTTAAACTAGGTAAGAGAAGAGAAATGGAATGGCCATTTTCAAGTAGTTAGATGTCATATGGAAGAGGAAATAGATGTGTTCTCTTTAGGTCTATAGAGAGGAATCAGTGAATGGATCCGAAGGAAGACGACCAACAACTCAAGAGCTGGGAGAATTCTATAAACGAAGTTGTATCTTAAGAGTCCTATGCTCCAACTACTCGGTACCAATATCCTGATGTCCCTCCAAAGTCATAATCAACTAATAGTTTAAGCTTTTGTGGATAGAAAACTGACCTAAGATTCAGGATGATCTCAATTCAAGTCCTACCTCTAGTTCATGCTAGCCTTGTCACCCTGATCTTAACTTTTCAGTGTACCAGGCAGCTCCAGGTCGTACGTTATAGAGAGGATGCTGATTTGGACATCAAAAGAAGTCCTTTATCAGGAGCTCTCTTCAGAGGTGAAATCACAGATCCAATTAGGACAAACAGATATATGCTGACACGAATAAATGAATGAAGGAATGAATAAATCAATAGATGGATGGAAAGAGAGAAAGAAAGATTGATAGAAATAAATAGACAAAGATAGAGATAGAAACAGAGACAAAGATTGATAGAAATAGATGTAGAGAGATAGAGACAGATGATAGATAGCTATCAACAAAGATAGAAGTAGATATAGAGATAGAGATATAGACAGAGACAAAAATCAATAGAAATATAGAGATAGTGAGATAAATACATTCATATGTAAATCATTCATATATACACAGACACATAGATAGAAACAGAGACAAAGATAGAGAAATAGGCAGAGACAGAGATAAAAAGAAATAGATAGGTGTGAAAGTAAACAGACAGAGATAGATAAATATACATAGAGACAAAAATAGGTAGAAATACATGTAGAGGAAAGAGAGATATAGACAGAGATCAATAGAAATAGATATAGAAAGACAGATCTAGAAACAGATAGATTAGATAGATAGACAGACAGACAGGCAGATATATATAGATGGATAGAGAAAGACAGTTGAATGACTGTCAAACTAACAAACATATAGTTAGATATATGAATAGATAGATATAGATGACTAGATACATACATACATGAATAGAGGGATGAATAGATAATAATAAATAAAATAGATATAGACAGATGAATAGAGAAAGACAGTTGGACAGACAGCTGTATGGATGGATAAATAGATGGATAGATAGATAGATAATAGGTAGATAGATAGATGATAGATAAGACCTGAGTTCAAATGTAGCTTCAGACATGTAATAGCTGTAAGCCTCTGGTTATGTCATTTAACTTCTGTCAGCTCATTTTCTATATCTGTGAAATGGAGATAATAATAGCACCTGCCTCCTAGTATTGTGATGGGGATGAAATGATGATATAAAACAGTGCCTAGGACATGGTGGGTACTATATGAATCTTTGGTTTTTTTATTTCCCCTAAAGTACTTTGCAAACCTTAAAGTACCATAAAAATGCTCAATGATAATAATGTTTCCTTTTTTTTTTACAATCACAATAAAAACAGCCCCCAACTCAAAAACTCTCTCCAATTATATTAAAATATCCCTCGGATTTGATCAATATTAAGGCTTTCAGTGAACACCAAAAAGAAAAAGATTGAAGGTTTTGAGATCAGATGAGAGAATCAATTAGATCCAATGGATAGAGAGGATACCTACAGATATCTCAGTCTTCTCTAAGCAAGACACATAAAACATTAAGTCATTCAGGAGAAAGTAGTAGCTACATATGTCACGGGAATTACTGGTCTCCTGAAGTGAAAATTGAATAGGAAGAACACATGCTGAGCAATTAACACCTTTTTAATACCAGCCTTCTGTATGTTTCTCTTTGCACCTTCCAACATACACACACACACACACACACACACACACACACACACACACACACGTAGAGAGAGAGAGAGAGACAGAGACAGAGAGAGAGAGGCTACTAGAACCTTCCCTTCAAATTTACTTTGCATTCATTTCTTTTGTATTTTGTGTATACAAAAGAGGTATATAGTTTTAGAATTTAAGTTCCCTGAAGGCAGGAACTACCCCACTTTTTTCTTTCTATGTCAAACCCCTACTATATGATGCTTAGCCTAGCACCTGGCATTTAATGTAGTTTTTATTTATTAGATAGTAAAATGTACTTCCAATCGATTTAGAGAGTATCTAAGAAAAAAACTAGTAGGATATTAACATGGCACAGGATTCACCAATGAAAGGCAGAAGAAAAATCAACATTTCCTTAGAGGAAGAAGAAAAAGGATGAAGGAAGAAGAAGAAGAAGAAGAAGAAGAAGAAGAAGAAGAAGAAGAAGAAGAAGAAGAAGAGAAGAAGAAGAAGAAGAAGAAGAAGAAGAAGAAGAAGAAGAAGAAGAAGAAGAAGAAGAAAATTGACACAAGAAAAATCGACAAAACCATTCTCATCCTTTAGTGACAGGCAGGTTACTAATATACAGAAATACTTGCTAAACAAAGGGATGTCACTTCAGAACACAAAAGGAAAGGCTGGTAACAAATGCTCCTGGACTTATTGACTGTAACTGATCTAAGGCCACTATGGGAAGGTTTTATGAAGAGGTTAAGATTCAAGAATGGAATCAGAGCAGGGAACACAACCACAACTGACAATTCCTTAACAAAAAAAAAAATGGAACAAAGGGTTGAGTCAAACAGGTTTGTTTACAGAAATAAAAGGATTCTTGACAGTGATACAGAATCAACTCTTTGCTACCAGAAACTCCAGAAAGATCATTATGAAGGATCCTGGACGTATTGATCGATGTAGGGAAGTGTACAAACTAAGCAACATGTCACTGCAGGTTTTGCAAAAATTTAGCACCTACCAAATACCTAGAAAGACATGATCAAGTGGCCAGAATTATACACCAGGGGCTCACTATGCTTCACAAACTGCCAGATGACAAACCTCTATATTACAAATGCAAACCTCAAAATATCCTTGAGAATTCAGCATATAAGCAGGGCTAGAATGAGAACATTATTGCCCATCATCTCTGGGACATAACAGTGAACTACAAAAAATATTTTAAGAGCCACATTTTTAATCACTGTTACCATGGAAAACATTCATAATCTCCAAACTATGTAGAATGAAGAGCTCTCAAAATAAAAACATCTAGTACAAGGTCAAAACTATGTGGGAACAAGAAACACATATGTGTGTATATAGATATATGTATGTATATTTGATGCATGTGTGTATGTGAATGTATATATGTGTGTCTATGTGTTTGTGTATATATGTGTGTGGTATATGTGTATATATGTGTGTGTATGTATGTGTATGAATATGTGTGCATGTGAGTGTATGTATGTGTATATATGTGTGTATATTTATATATTATGTATGCATACATATGTGTGTCTGTGTGTATAAAATCTCCATCATTCAATCAGCTAGAGTGGTCCCTAAGAGTCTTTCAAAGAATGAGCTTGCATTTAACACTTTCATTCAATTATAAAAAAGCTATCATTTTATCCACTTGCATAATTCACTAAATGCTAAACAGGAAGGAAGGAAGGAAGGAAGGAAGGAAGGAAGGAAGGAAGGAAGGAAGGAAGGAAGGAAGGAAGGAAGGAAGGAAGGAAGGAAGGAAGGAAGGAAGGAAGGCAGAAAGGAAGGCAGGAAGGAAGGAAGGCAGGAAGGAAGTCAGGAAGGAAGGAAGGCAGGAAGGAAGGAAAGGGAGAATTAAAGATTGATGGTGGTAGTGGTGGTGATGATAAAGATAGTTAATGTTTATATAGAGGCTCAAAATTTTCAAAAAGATATACATTTATTATCTCATCTAAACTTCATAGCAACTCTAAGATAGATACAGTCAATGCTCAACCTTCTCAGGGTTACATCCCTAGAAAACAGCATTAAAAGTCAAAAACGTTAATGTTGATATGTTGAACCTATGGGAGGAAAAGGGATTAGGTTCTCCCAACCACCAGAAACTGTAATCTTTCATTAGATATTGCACACTTGAAAAGTTACTTTGGCATTTTCTGGAATGGATTCACAAACACGTTTACAAATACTTTTCTCTGTTTTGTGGATCTAACTAATCATTGATTCATTAACACCAAATTCCTTGCTGACAGTGGCTGCAGACATTTTGGCTCAAAGTTTATCTAACAACTTTATCTTCTCACCAAACCATATCACTGACTTTGCACATTTGGGTTTAAAGCCCAAAGGATTTACATTATGCTTTGGGGACATAATTGCAACACAAAACTTTAGTTTTAAAGGCAAACAATGAAAACAAGCAATGGATGCTCAGGGAGCTCTCTACTTTCCAATGATAGGGTGAACAAGAACAATGAATCACCTCGGAGGATTCCAGTAGTTCCACACACTTGTACCCATTGCACTTCTTTTTTTTTTTTTTTCTCTATCACACATGGCCATAAGTGGGTACAATTGTCAATGCAAAAGTGAAAATAAAGCATGAATACCTGAAGTTACAAAAGCTAAATACTTGCATGTTGAAAACTGACTATACTACCTGCAAGTATTATTATTCCCATTTTAAAGATGAAGATGCTGAGACTTAAATGGATTAAGTGATTCCTGTATGTTCATATAATTGATATGAGAGCTAAGATTTTAATCCAAGTCTTTCTTACTCCGATTCCAATACTTCATTTACTAGATGGTAGATATTCACTAGAGCATGGCTAGCTGGTGCAGTAGATGTAGTGCTAGGTCAGGAAGATGTGTTCCAATCTGGTCTCAGACACTTAGCTATGTGACCCTAGGCAAATAATATGACTTCTGTCTCTCAGTGTCCTCAACTATAAAATGGGAATAATAACAGCACCTACCACCCAAGGCTGTTATAAGGATCAAATGAGATAATATTCGTAAAATGCTTAATAGAATGCCTGTTATACAGTAAATACTCAATAAGTGGAGTTTTTCCCTTTCTGCCTATTATATTACAAGGCGTATTATACTAAGACAATGGCATTAATAAAATAATTCTTGTTAATGCACTGTGAAAGATGTCCAAAATGAAACAAGCTGCCTTAGATAAGGTAATAGATTACTTGTTATTAAAGATATTGAAGAAGTTGTATTCTTTGCCAGGGGCAAGGAATGGACTGGGAGGAAGATTGAATTAGGCTTTCTAAATTCTTTGGTTCTTTCTCATTCAAGACTCTACTATGAAGTAATGTCTCCATTCAGAGCATAAAATATTCTTGAATAAATGTAAAGTCCCAAAATTAGGTTCAAAAACTCACTATCAGGAGGGTAATTTTGCTAAATAGCCATTTGTGTTATTGCTAAATAATAGGTTTGTGAAAGCGAACAGGGAGTGGTCTCAGGTCTTAGTGATCTTCCCTGAAGAACAGAGAGTGGTCATATTGAGCTTCTAAGCTCAATATGAATTAACAATCTGATATTATCCTTCAAGAGCTAAAGTAATTTTAAGTAGCATTAAGAGGGACACAATGTCTAGCACTTGCCTGGCAAGACCAGATCATACAGTATTTAGTTTTAAGTGCTGCATTTGTTTTTGGAAGAACATTAATGAACTAGAACATATCCATAGGAACTCCAGCAGGATAGTAAGGGAATTGGAGACCATATCACAGGAAGTTGATTAAATAGAACTAAATAGGTTTATTCCAGAAGAGAGAAACCAGAGTAGGGACATGATAGTGCCTTTAAGAATCCAAAGGATTTTTCTGTGGCACAGGGATTAGCCTTATTCTGCTTAGTCCCTTAGTGAGAAGAAGGTTGGAGCATGATGTCAAAGATCTCTTCCTGGTGGAGAGATATCCAATACTAGAATAATCTATTTGGGGAAGGAGAGACTTTTCCATCACTAGAGTTCTTCAAGTAAAGGCAATGTGACCTCTTGTCAAGGATATAATAATTTATTGAATTGTTTTTCAGTCATGTCTAATTCTTCATGTTGTCATTTGCAGTTTTCTTGGCAAAGACATTGGAGTGGTGAGCCATTTCCTCATCCAGATCATTTTTACAGATGAGGAAACTGAGACAAACAGGATGAAGTGACTTACTTAGGGTCATACAGAAAATAAGTGTCTGAGGCCAGATTTGAATTCAAGAAGAAGAGTCTTCCTAACTCCAGGCCCAGTACTCATTCAATATGGCGCCACTTAGCTGCCCTAGATATGAACTCAGAAAGATGAATCTTCCTAACTCCAGGTCCAATGCTCTGTTCAATATGGCGCCACCTAGCTGCCCTAGATATGAACTCAGAAAGATGAGTCTTCCTAACTCCAGGTCCAATGCTCTGTTCAATATGGCGCCACCTAGCTTCTCTAGATATGAACTCAGAAAGATGAGTCTTCCTAACTGCAGGCCCAATGCTCTATTCAATATGGCGCCACCTAGCTGCCCTAGATATGATCTCAGGAAGATGAGTTTTCCTAACTCCAGGTCCAATGCTCTATTCAATATGGCGCCACCTAGCTGCTCTAGATATGAACTCAGAAAGATGAATCTTCCTAACTCCAGGCCCAATGCTCTGTTCAATATGGCGCCACCTAGCTGCTCTAGATATGAACTCAGAAAGATGAGTCTTCCTAACTCCAGGTCCAATGCTCTATTCAATATGGCGCCACCTAGCTGCTCTAGATATGATCTCACGAAGATGAGTCCTCCTAACTCCAGGTCCAATGCTCTATTCAATATGGCGCCACCTAGCTGCTCTAGATATGATCTCACGAAGATGAGTCCTCCTAACTCCAGGCCCAATGCTCTGTTCAATATGGCGCCACCTAGCTGCTCTAGATATGAACTCAGAAAGATGAGTCCTCCTAACTCCAAGGCCCAATGCTCTATTCAATATGGCGCCACCTAGCTGCTCTAGATATGAACTCAGGAAGATGAGTCTTCCTAACTCCAGGCCCAATGCTCTATTAAATATGGCGCCACCTAGCTGCTCTAGATTTGAACTCAGGAAGATGAGTCTTCCTAATTCCAGGCCCAGTACTTTTCAATATGGCGCCACCTAGCTGCTCTAGATATGAACTTAGAAAGATGAGTCTCCCTAACTCCAGACTTAGTACTCTATTCAATATGGCGCCACCTACTTGTCTTAGATATAATAGCCAACTTTTATATAGTACATTTATATACAGTAGGCATTGTGCTTTAAATTATGCTTTACAATTATTATCTCATTCAACCCTCATAATAAGCCTGAGAAGTAGGTGCTATTATTATCACCCCCATTTTACAGATGAAGAAATGGAGGCAAACAGTGGGTAAGTAATTTGTCCATAGAGTGTCTGAAAGCAAAGTTAAAGCTGGGTCTTTCTTACTCTAAGCCTAGAGCTCTGTGCACTATGGCACCACCTGGCTGCCAACTCTGTAAAGGAAACTTGCTTCCTAGCCACTCTAAAGGGATACTCAGGCAGGGAATGATCTAGCTAACTTCTGACATTCCTTGGAAGCCTGTGTCTGTGAAAATCTGTATCTTTTCTTGAGAGTGAAGGGCTTGTCAATGATAGCTTTCTCTCCCCTTGGTTGGGCAGAAGTCAATATGTCATTCTTTCCCTGACGGCACTCCAGGGCAGCAATCCAAATACTCATCTGGATAATAAACCCAAAGAAAATATGGGCAATTGTAATGGCAGTGACATTTATGTAGCATTTTACAGCTGTGGACGGATCTGCTTGTGCTATTGGATTCAAGAAACGTCTCTTTAACACCTACTGTGTGCAAGGCTCTCTCTTTGAATCCTTGGAGAGTCAAAAATGAACCAAAAAAAAAAAAGATTCATTTAGTTATATCTTCTTATTCAATCCTCAACAATAGCCTCATGAGAGAAGCTGGGCAGGGATTTGTATTGCAAACTAAGAAACTGAGGCTGGGGAAGCAAAGGGCTCCCTGGGTGCAAATAGGGTCGAGCTGCTTAATCTCAGTCCGTCTGGAACTCCATTTTGCAACAGGCTGCCTTTGAGAAAGAAAACACCAGCATTCTAGACTTCAGCATAATATGTGTGTGGGCAGGAGCCGAGGAGGGGCCTCTACGAGTGTAAATAGTGGAGAATTTTTCATATCCCATTTTTTTATTTTGTTTGTCTGTTACCAGAGTTAAGCCATTTTCTCCACAATCTATATGTGGGCTGAGAATAGGATCTGAGTGCCAATGATTAACCCACTTGCTAGGCAGGCAGCTGCAACCTGCCCCGATAACCAACTCCTGGGAAGAATGTAGGCAAAATACATTTTGGAAGACTAGAATTCTATTTAAAATGTACAAAGCATAGAGGACTGAACTTAAACACTGGAAGCCTTGAATTCAAATCCCACCTTTGACATCTGCTATCTGTCCAAGCATCCCATCCATAGCCTGAGGGCTTTAATCCCTCTGAGCCTCAGTTTCCTTATCTATGAAAATGAGGTTACAAATATTACACACTATAGCATTCACCAAATGAAGGTAAAGGGCTTTGTTTGCCTTTGTACCCCAAGCTCCTCTCTCACTGCCTGGTATAATAAATACTAGGTGCTTAATGAATGCTGTGCTCATTCATTGACTGGGTACTGCCTACCTCATGGGGTCATTGTTAGCCTTTTTTTTTTTTTCATTGTTAGGCTTTGATGCAATAATGTATGTAAATCACTTTGCACACTATAAGGAGCTATAGAAATGTCAGTTATTATGATTGTACTCACTTAACAAAACCCACATGTTAAATCATAGCTCACATTTACACAGCCACCCTTCCTAGACTAAAGAGAAGTGAGAACCAAGGAATTTTAGATTTAGAAGAGACTTTAGAGTCTATCTTGACCAGAGTTTTCCTGACAAGTAATCCGTGCCCCATCCTCCCCAAAAGCTATCTGTGAATCCATTTCAGAGAGTCTGTGAACTTGAATGGAGGGGGAAATTAAATCTTTATTTTTTAATAACCTATAAGTGGGATTTAGGGTTCTGTTCAATTGTAAATGTCAGCAGTCAGTCAATCATCAAGCATTTATTAAGTCCTTAATATGTGTTTGACACTGGGCAAAAGTTTGTGAAAACAAATAAAGTAGAAAGTAAAACTGTGTTGCCCTCAGGGAGCTGGCAATCTAATTTGTGGAGTTGGGGGAAAGGGGAGAGAACATCCATAAAAGGAAGCAAAATAAGTAGGATGGGGCAGAAAAATGGGAAAATGAAACTTAACTGGCCTGGTTTCCCTAAATGGAGTCTGGGAGGAGGCTTGCAATCAGAAGAAGGGGAGGAAGGGACATAGGATCCTCCCATAGTGTGATTCCAGGGCTGGAGAAGCCAGCAGGATGGAGATTTGGAGCCTGCTAGAGGAAATCCATTCTGGAGAGGAATGAGGAGAAGCACCAAACATTATATAGCAAGGAGTCCAGAGGATTCACCAGACTGCCAAAGGAGATATGTGACACACAAAAAAAGGATAAGAACTTTTGATCCAGTCCAACCCCCTCATTTTCCAGAGACGAAAACTGATAACAAGAGATAGGGGAAAGAATAAGCATTTTCATATAGCACCTGCTACATGCCAGGCACTGTGCTAAGCACCTTGCAATTATTATTTCATGTGAGCCTCACGACAGTTCTGGAAGGTTAGATGCTATTATTATCCTCATTATTCAGAGGCAAATGTCCACTATCTTGGCCAAGGACACACAGCTAGGATTTGAATCTAAGTCTCCTAACTCCAGATCTCCGTGGTTGGAGAGCCCCACCATGCTCTCTGTGGATGCTGAGGATCAAAAATCAGAGCAGGATGTGAGCCTCCAAGCTATCTAGTCCAATGCCACTTCACTTTCCAGGTGAGGAAATGGATACCTGGGAAGGTTAAGTCACACAGGTAATAAAGGACAAAGCCATGATTTGAACACATTTATCTGATTCCAAATCTTGGTGTTCTGCCCCAAAGCTAAGAATGATTGAAATATGATAGAAAGATTTAGTCCCAAAACATCAGGGTTGGAGTTTCAGCTTGCTATGGGTGACTTTGACCACTTGGATCATAAATCTAGGAAGATAATGCATCCCAGAAACCATTTGGCCCAACCATATCCATTTATATTTGAAAAAAATGAGATTCAGAAAAGCTAAACATCTTGCCCAAATTCAATAAATTCCCAAGAGGCAGAATTGAGCTTTGGAACTAACTCCACAATCAAGCTCTTTTCTCCTCAAGACCTCCCTGATCCTGGACTTCTTTCCTTAAAAATTTCCCTAACCCTGGACTTTTTTCCCTTTCATGGGCCTCCTGATCTTGGACCTCCTCCCCCTCAAGGCCCCTTGACCTTAGACTTCCTCCCCCGAAACCTCCCCCCCACTCCCACCATCTTAAACCTCTTTCCCTTCAAGGCCCTCCTGACCCTAAACTTCCTTCCCCTCAAGCTTCTTGATCTTGGATTTCACTCATCTGAACCTCAGGTTTCTTCAAGTGTAAAATAAGGAAATTAAAAGTAGTTGCTTTTCCTACCTCACAGGGTGGTTGCAAGGGGAAAATCACACATCATCTGGCATCGTGGCAAAAGAAGAATATCACTGGATTTTGTTTCCTGGGGGCCTGAATTCTAAATTAGATTATTCTGACATCTACTAGCTACATGTTGCTGGAAATACCATTTCCTCCCTCATAGTCTCAGTTTTACTCATCTATAAAGTGGGGATGGTAATACTCAGCCTTCCTCCCTTTCAAGGCCAAAATTAGCCAAAGTGGCTCATCAAACCTGAAAGCCTAGGGAGCTGTCATTATTTAATAGGACAGTGGGGAAGGAAAATAAGCCCTGACCTGAGAATCAGGAGACCTGGTTCCTAGCCCTCCCTTGAATTTGCGGTGTGACTTTGGCCAGATCCCTGGGTTTCATTTTCCCCATATATGAAATGTTGGGGAGGGCTGGTGGGCTCTAGGAATGCCGGGCCAATGAGTTGCAGACAGCTGAATTACAGGCTTGCTTATCCTCAGGTGGTGGGGGCTAGCCAGATGCTCAGATTCTGTGGGAGATCAGCTTTGGGCCTTTTCCACCTCCTTCCCAGACTGTTTTTGATTTAGCTCAGGTTACCCCCTCCCCTCCTTCCATTCCCCCTGCTACTGAACAACGTCTTTTTGTCCTCTACTCTCTACCTCTGGCCTCCCAGCTTATTCTCTTGCCTCCTGAGGCCCACAGGAAGGCAGTAAAAAGTGAGAGTTGCTGTGGGCACGGTTTAATTGGGGCTGGGAACACTATTACAGAAATGGCACAAATGGAATAAACTAAGGGGAGGAGAGAAGGGTGGAGAGAGAGAGACGCAGAGACAGAAACAGAGAAGGAGGGAGGGAGAGGAAGAGGAATTGGAAATAGAAGGGAAGGAAGAGAGAGAAAGAGAGAGGAGGGGGAGGAGAAAAAAGGAGAGAGAGAAAGAGAGAGAAGGAAGGAGGAAGGAGGGAGAGGAGAGGAATTGGAAATAGAAGGGAAGGAAGAGAGAGAAAGAGAGAGGAGGGGGAGGAGAAAAAAGGAGAGAGAGAAAGAGAGAGAAGGAAGGAGGGAGGGAGAGGGAGAGGAAAGAGAAGGGGAGGAAGACAGAAAGACAGAAAAAGAAAATAAAAAGACAGAGTCAGAGGCAGATGAAAGAGAAGAGACAGACAGAGAGAGGAGGGGGAAGAGAGAGAGACAGAGAGACAGAAAGGCAGAGAGACAGAAACAGACAGAGAGAATGAGAGACAGAGACAGAGAACAGACAGAGAGAAGGGGAGAGAGAGAGAGAGAGAGAGAGAGAGAGAGAGAGAGAGAGAGAGAGAGAGAGAGAGAGAGAGAGAGAAGAAGGGAGGTAAGGAGGGAGGAAGGCAGAGAGGCAGAGAGAAACACCAGCTCTCCCGAAGAAAGGATAAACATTCCCCCTGCCAGGTCTGGCCCAAGCTGAGATAAGCACTCAGGGGCAGCATGGCGCCTCTTGGTTAGAGGTACAGCTGAAATTCTGGCTGCTTGAGCGTTGGTTGAAAACAAGCTTTGCCTGCTGGGCAGAGAGAGTGAATGAAGGCCTGGGGTTGAGGCAGGGAATAAATGTTGCCTCATGGAGTGATGAATGCATATCTGTGCTCAGAACCCTCACACATATGTTTATGGGAAGGTGGACTGTGGATGTTTGGAAATGAGGGCCATTAGGTGAGTATGTGGGAAGGAGCCTTTCCTCCATGGTTCTCCCAGACTATCTCATCTGGGCTGTCTTGTCTTTCCTCTCATAACCTCCGAAGCCTTTCCCCTGCTCTCCCCTCTCTAGACTTCTCCAGGCTGATGACTGTCTCCCCAGGACCCCCATTTCAGCAAGAACCACAGCCACAGCTCATCTCACACCTGGTCTCCCTCTTCAGACCTCCCCATCACTCCACATTGACAGGCTGGAGAAATCTCCTCCCTGAGCCCCAGAGCTTTGTATGAATCTCCCCTAAAGTTGGGGGAGCCAGCTTAAACTCAGGCTTCAGTCTTCAAAGGGAGCTTTTGCACCTCAGAATTTGGCAACCAGGGCTTGATGTATTGTTTTGTTTTGGAGGATGGGAGGGGGAAGGCAATCGACAAACTCCAGCCCAAGGAACAAATCCAGCTGCCTCTTTGGGTTTGCCCCAAATTCAGAATGGTTTTTACATTTTTAAATACAGTACAACTAGTTTGCTGGGTCTACTTTGAGGCGCCTGATTTGTCCCCAGAGTTGGAGTTTGCCCATTCCCGAGTCTCATTTTAAGAAAATGATGGGGAAAGTGTTAATAAACATTAAAACATAATGCTCATATTTATTTATGTTTATTACATAACATTTATTTATAAACACAAATTTATTTGCTTATCAAACATAAAAGTGCATCATGCAGCTGATTGTTAAACATTTACTAACACCCCCCTGCCTATATGAATTGTCTTATTTTATTAGAGTATAAGCTCCTGGAGGGTAGAGACTATTTGGCTTGCATTTCGATCCCTGGCATTTAGCATTCAACATTTAGCAGAGTTTGACACACAGTAAGTGCTTAACAAGTACTTTCTCTATAGTTGTCCTATTCAACTGATTTCACTATGTGCTGTCCCCCATCCTTGATTCCCCTGCTCTTTTGGACTGTTGTTATAAGGGTCCTACCAGTATTTAATCCTAGATCACTCCTCACTCTCCCAATCATCTGCTTTTTCTGCTCCTACTCCTAAACTTCTAAATGCTAGTATCACCCACTGGTACAGCTTTAGAGTGACCCTCCGCTCATCCTCCCTAATAGGCAATCTGTGGCTATACTTTGCCCTTCCTACTTAAAAATCTCTCACATCTGTCCCTTTCTCACCATTCATGTGACCAAGGGCTTTGCAAATATGTGATAATTATTATTAATTAGCTTGTGATTTTGGGTAACCCCTATTTGCCTCAGTTCCCTCATCTGTAAAACAGGGATAATAATCAACTACCTCCCAGAGTTGTGATGAGGATTATGTGAGATAATAATTGTAAAGAGTTTAACACAGTTCCTGACATATAAGTAAACATATATAAATGTAGCTATTGTTATTGTTGTTACTGTTACCTCTTATCCAGACTACTGTTACCAGCCTCATAACTGGACTCCCAAATCTCAGTGTCTCCCTTCTCCAATCTGTCCATCAGAAAGCTGCCAAAATAATCTATCTAAAATTTAACTTAAAAATCTTGAATGGTGCCCTCATGGCTATAGGATAAAATAAAATAGGATAGAATAAAAATATATAATAGAATAATAATTAACATCCTTAATGGGCAGCTAGGTGGTACCATAGTGTATAGAGCACACATCTTCCTGAGTTCTAATCCAACTTCAGATACTATGTGATCTGCTGTGTGATCCTGGGCAAGTCACTTAACCTTATTTACCTCAGTTTCCTTATCTATAAAATGAGCTTAAAAAAAGGAAATGGGAAACTACTTCAATATCCTTGCCAAGGATATCTCAGATGGAGTCATGAAAAGTCCAACACAACTCAACAACAATAACAAGGATTGTTTAATAGTTCTAAATCTGTGTGGGATGCTACTTTAGATGGCCTTCAAAATCTTTTCTTTCCTTGGGGCAGCGAGATGACTCAGCCCTGAAGTCAAAAAAACTCATCTGATCTCAGACACTAGCCCACATATTAGTGGGCAAGCCACTTAACCCTGTTTGCTCAGTTTCCTCGTCTGTAAAATGGCCTGGAGAAGAAGATGGCAAAACACTGTTAGGCACAGAGAATATTTTTGATGCTATCCTAAGGATCTGTGATTTTGTCAGTACAGGTCCTCCATCCAGATCACTACTATCCATTCCGTTTTTTCTTATACAACTATTGTCCATGACCTTCTGTACCAGTGCATATGTTCAGCAAGGATACCCCCAAAGGAGGTAGTTCTAGATCTAGAATTAGGGAGACCTCAGTTCAAATATAGCTTCTATTTGCCTCAGTTTCTTCATCAGTGAAATGGGGATAATAATAGCACTTTCTTGCCAGTATTATTATATGGATCAAATGAGATAATATTTGTAAAGGGCTTTGCAAACCTTAAAAAGCTATATAAATGCCAACCATATGTAGAGTAGTTTCACAAAGATTTTATAGACATGAAAAAGTAGACATATGGATAGGTGGTTATTGATGTCCTAAACACCACTCTCTGAAATCACAGTCATCTGTGATTTTTTTCCATCCACTCATTTGGAACTCTTTTATCTTTCAATTATCTTTACATTGGACCTTTAGTGCCCTCAAAATCATCCTTACTTTTCCTTACTTATTTGGTCGGGTCTAGTTTTCTTTCCATTGTTGTCTTTTGGTACATTTCCCTTCCTTATGCAGACTGTGGGACTTGAAAAGAGAGAGTTTAGAATAGTGACTTCATCCTCCTAGATGAAAAAAAAATGCATTGTTATAAAACTGTTGACAGATCTTTATAATTTTCCATCTGTTTGTTGTCCTTCAAGTTTCATTTTTAAATGCTCTTGGGATGATCAGGTTTAATTGGGTCTTGCGTCAAGTTTTCTGCAGACTTATTTTTTCCTCTGTTGCTTCTCATGGTTTTTTGAAGTGATATTACTCATAATCTTCCTCCCCTCTTTTCCAGAAGGCTTGGAAAATTAGTTCCTATTCCAAAATGGTCTGGTCTTTGGTTGCCAAGTCTCAGACTCTTCTGGGCCATGCACTTAAAAAGTGACATGTGGGGCAGGTTAGCAATATAATGGATAGATCACTGGTTCTGAAGTCAGGAGGACCTGAGTTCAAATCTGAATTCAGACACTTTATACTTTCTAGCCATGTGACACTGAGCATATCACTTAAATCTGATTGCTTCACTAAGAAAAATGTGCCATGTATAAGGCATAGAGTGCTATACTTAGAGTGCTATACAAGTCAGGAAAACTTGGGTTCAAATCTCACCTGATACTTATAAGCCATGTGAGCCTGAGTAAGTCACTTATTCTCTTGGAACTTCAATGTTCTCAACTAAAAAGTGAGAATAAAAATAGTACCTACCTCTCAAAGTTACTGTGAGGATCAAATGAGAGTGTGTATGTAATTTGTTCTGGTTCACCATCCCAGAGTCAGTCTATTACCCCTTTCCTTAGGGTTCTGAAGGTGCCCTGAAGATGTTTTCTTTCCTACAGCCTTTTGATCAAGCCCCCACAAGTTATTTCTCTCATTTACATCTTAGTTACCAGCATTCTAGTACCATTTAACCAATTTTCCCAACTGGCTTTCCCCGTCCCACTCCAGTTTCTGGGGCGAGTAGACTAGAACTTAGCTCAGTTCCTTCATAATAATGGCTCCATCAAGTTCACATCCAATTGTAGCATTGCTTCCGGATGAGCCCTAGTCTTAAGCAGCTGAGTGGTACAATGGATAGACACTAAGCAAATCATTTCGCTTTTGTCTGCTTCCTTCCTCAACTATAGAATGGGAGACATCTTCCAAATCTATCTGTCAGGGTTGTTATGAGGATCAAACAAGATAATATTTGTTAGGAGCTAAGGGCAGAGTTTGGTACATAAATGCTACAACATAAATACTTATTTCTTTCCCTTCCTCCAATGACAAAACCCAGCATAGATTCAGCCTCCTGAAATCCCAGAGGCTTAATCTCCTGACTTTTCAAAATTCACCAATTCAGAGCCTCTAAATTTTTCTCCTCCTTAAAGAGAAAAAGAAAAGCAAGACAAAAAAACCAGGACCTGATTTCATGGGGCCACATGTTGGCTTCTAAAGTGAGAAATCCTAAGACCTCTCTCCTTATAGCATTATCTCTCACCAGAGATCAACACTGAAGGAGTGAAATCAAGAGAGAGAACACACAAAGAAATAAAAGTGTCTAGCGCTTGTCTAGTGCTTGTCTAGTGGGCAAGCCCAGCTCTGGCTATGCAGCCAAAGAGGAAATAGATGTTCATGTCAAGGTCTGTTTTTTTTTAAATCCATTTCACCATTTTCCATGGCTGCTTAGTGCATATGATAGGTAACCCCAGCTCTGTCTATGCAGTCAAAGAGACAGCCATTCACTGTGGTTAACAGTGGTTAATAGACTAGAACTAGTTACAGAATATCTAAGCATCTTTCAATACTTCTCCAAGGCTTTTCCATTAGAGGTCATCACAATTCTCCATAAAGAGGGTCCCAAGCCCCCTCTTCATTGACAGACACCACCAATCAATCACACATGTAAAATATTTTGCAATCAGTGAAGTGTTCCAGAGGCATGAATGATAATGACTAAATGTTTGTGGAATGAGGCCATTTCTAGGATTTTGGGGTTTCCGTACTGAAATCATAGCTTTATATTAGTTAAATTTCTCTAGGAAATGGATGTCCATGTCAATGTCTGTTTCTTTATATATATCGCATTTCTCCATGTCATTGACTTACTTGCCTAAGTCAGAGAAGAACACACTGTACTTTCTCACCTTTAATCATTTTCCTAATTTTACATTGATTTTTATTTTTATTTTAATCAATTAGTAACATGCTTGCTTGACTATTACAGGTCAGAGCTGTTTTAAAAGCACAATGTCCTTTCTCATCTTTAGTCATTCTAATTTGACATTGATTTTGATTTTCATTCTAATCAGCCAATAATCAGACTGTGTTTAGACAACTGATTCAAAAATAATGTCTCTATCTTATCTATTAGAATAAAGTCAGTTTAAGGTTTTGTGATTCTATTCTTAGAACTTGTGCTCACCAGAGTTAGAACCATCTGAATATTTTTCCCCTGGGAGGAAAAAGTTTTCATCCTGTTTAATCATGAGGCTTCTTTTATACCTGGATCATATTATCCCATATATTTTTCAGCATCCTCCAATATACTCACATTTGCATTGAAGTCACTGGTATTAAAGTATATTCTGACTTAATTTGAGCTTCTTACTAAATTCTTCACAGAATTTTTCTGCTTCTCCAACTCCTAAGACAAATGTTGGCAAGTACACTATAGTTATCTTTATGATGTCCTTTTGGCTTATACTCCTCTGAACAAGTACAAGATGAACTTGAAGGGGGAGGGAAACTGTGTTCCCTTTAAAATTATCACTGTGAAACTGTGTTCCCTTTTGAACTGTGATCCCTTTTGGAGTCTCCCCCCAAATAAATCATCTTTCGGGGATTCGAGACCCTTTGATTCAATTAGAAATCTTGGTCCAAAAGTACCCCTTTTGAAGTTATTAATTCCAATTGGAGATTTGGAGCAGATACCAATAAGCATCTAGCCCTGTGGACTTTGGCTTTCTTAAATCTGAAGCCTCAAGACTCCTTTTTAAAGGGCAATTTCTGAATTCACTCTTTGCAGAAGGTCCAAAGCAGCTTGCTCTGCTTCTAGGACCCTGCCCGCTGAGAAGGCATTCTCTTCTCAGTGTCAGCTTCCATTTCCCTAACAGGACTTTGCAGGGCCTTGCAGAAAGTCCAAAGCTGCTTGTTCTGCTAGGACCATACTAGCTGAGAAGGCATTCTCTTCTGGCATTCTCAGTGCCAGCCTCCTTTTTCCTAATAGGACTTTGCCACTAAAGAAGTCAGTCTCTTAACATAGCTGGCTTCCTATCCAACAATAAACTTTCATTTTTGCCAATATTTCGGATTTCATGAATTCTTTCATGAAGAATCTCTGCACCGACCAAAAGGGGATTTTAACAACTCTCCGACTGCCACTAACCTCATCACCACTAATCTCATCAAACTGACCAAGTATTCCATGAAATGATTTTTTTCACAACCTTTGAATTCATGATGAAATTGAATTTTCATTTGCCTAAGGAAAACCTGAATGCTATTCTTCTACTTGGCTGAAATTTCCTTATAGCCTTTGGTTTCCCTTATAGCTAAAAATGGCAATAACAACAATATCAACTACCATTAGATAGCACCTTCTATATGTCAAATATATTGCTAAGTGCTTTACAATTATTATTTCATTTGATTCTAACAACCCTGGGAAATAGATGTTTTTTTCTTCTTTTATAGAGACTTAAGAGACTTGCCTAATGTCACTGTCTGAGGCTAGATTTGATCTCAGGCCTTCCTGACCCAAGTCCTATTCTTTTCCAGTAATATATCAATTTATTGGTTATTGGAAAATATTTTTAGAGAGACAACAATTAACTGTTAGATTCTTAGTACCCATTGCCCACCCCCCTCCCTTTCCACTGCTCTGACACTGTTATTGCCGTAGCTAATAGGATAAATGCAGTATAATTTTCTTTTTTTTAAATAACTTTTTATTGATAGAACCCATACTAGGGTAATTTTTTACAGCATTATCCCTTGCATTCACTTCTGTTCCAATTTTTCCCCTCCCTCCCTCCACCCCCTCCCCCAGATGGCAAGCAGTCCTTTACATGTTGAATATGTTACAGTATATCCCAGATACAATATATGTGTGCAGAACCGAACAGTTCTCTTGTTGCACAGGGAGAATTGGATTCAGAAGGTATAAATAATCCGGGAAGAAAAACAAGAATGCAGGCAGTTTATATTCATCTCCCAGTGTTCTTTCTTTGGGTGTAGCTGCTTCTGTCCATCCTTGATCAATTGAAACTAAATCAGCTCTCTTTATCAAAGAGATCCACTTCCATCAGAATACATCCTCAAACAGTATCATTGTTGAGGTATATAATGATCTCCTGGTTCTGCTCATTTCACTCAGCATCAGTTCATGTAAGTCTCGCCAGTCCTCTCTGTATTCATCCCTCTGGTCATTCCTTACAGAACAATAATATTCCATAACATTCATATACCACAATTTACCCAGCCATTCTCCAATTGATGGGCAGCCATTCATTTCCCAGCTTCTAGCCACTACAAACAGGGCTGCCACAAACATTTTGGCACATACAGGTCCCTTTCCCTTCTTTAGTATCTCTTTGGGATATAAGCCCAGTAGAAACACTGCTGGATCAAAGGGTATGCACAGTTTGATAACTTTTTGAGCATAGTTCCAAATAATGCAGTATCATTTTCTATTTTAATTTGGTCCTCGCCCAAGAGTCAGCCTCCCAGTCATGTGCCTCTTTACCTTCAGCCTGAGGTTGAGGGTAATCCTCAAATATTGTAGACCTTCATAGAGTTTGTGTTCTATTGGAAAGACTAGAGTCCTCAACCTGTACTCAGATAAAACTTCAATACAAAGGAGGGAGTTGGGGGAAAGCTTTGAGGAGATGCAAAATCAGAGATGTGTTTCTGAGAAAAAATTCTGAGGAAAAGTCTGGATATTAGAAGATCATCAAATCATAGAATTTTAGAATTAAAACCTACCTCAGAGGACATCTAATCTAATCCCCTCCCTCACCTAGTAACTCCCTCTTTAATATCCTGGACAAATGAACCAACCTTCACTTCACTGATACAGAGCTCACTAATTTCCCAATCAACTCATTCCTGTTCAGATCATTTGGAAGCCTATACTCAAAGTGAGGTCCAAAGAGGAACAGATGTAATCGAGATTCTGGGATTTTTGAAATATGCCTCTATGCAACAACCACCCTGTCTGAAGCTTGAGCAAGGTTAAAAGGAAGACAAAGTGCAGGTGCTGTCTCTGAAATGGGAAAAAGTCCTCTCCCTCTCTCTTTCTCTCTGTCTCTCTTTCTCCTTTCCCTCTCTCTTATTTCTTTCTCTTTTTCTCTGTTTCTTCTCTCTGTGTCTCTGTCTCTCTCTGTGTCTCGAACTCTGTCTAGCTCTGTATCTCTGTATGTCCCTATGTGTCTCTGTCTGGGTCTGTCTGTCTGTCTCTGTGTGTGTGTGTGTGTCTCTCTCTCTCCCTGCCTCTCTGTTTCTCTTTCTCTCATCTCCCCTCCTTCTCACTTCTTTTTCTCTAGCTCTGTTTCTGTCTCTTTGTATGTCTCTATCTCCCTCTGTGCCTCTTTCTCTGTGTCTGTGTCTGACTCTGTCTCTGTCTCTGTCTGTCTCTTTGCCTTTCTCTTTGTCTCTATGTGTGTCTCTTTCGATGTGTTTCTCTTTCTCTCTTTCATTTTCCCTCTTTCCCCTTTCTTTTCCTATCTCTGTCTCTGTCTCTCTGTGTCTGTGTCTCTCTGTATCTCTCTCTCTTTCTCTGTTCTGTATTTCTGTGTGTGTCTCTGTCTCCCTCTGTACCTCTGTCTGTCTCTATGTCCCTGTGTCTGACTGTCTGTCTGTCTGTGTTTCTTTCTGTGTCTTGTCACATTTCTTTCTCTTTCTCTCTTTTTGTCTCTCTGTCTCTCATTCTCTCCCTCTCTCTTTACCTTCCTTTTTCCTTCCCTCTCTCTTTCTCTCTCCTTCCCTCCTCCTTTCTTTTCTCCTTCCCTCCCTCCTTCTCTTTCTCTTTCTTTTTCTTTGTCTTTCTTTCTTTGTCTCTCTCTGTATCTCCCTCTCTTCTTCCCCCTTTCCTTCCCTCTCTCTTTGTCTCTCCCTCCCTCCCTCTCCTTCTTTCCCTCCTTCCATCCCTATACTTTCTTCCCTCTCTCCCTCCCTCCTTCTCTTTCCCTCTGTCCCTCTCCACCACCACTCCTTCTGTCTTGCTCATTGCAAAGGGAAACTCTTGATTGCAGTTCTTGGGAAGTGGGGAGAGAGATATTGGAAAAAGAAGAATTGGGAGTGTCAAGATTTAAACAGCATGCTGGTGTATGTGGCTTTAAGGTAATTGGACAGCAGCCTGGGTGCTGTGAGCACATCAGCATGGAAGGAGAGAGGGGCTGCTGGGAGAGTGTTTTCAATGTGCATTCACCTGAGAATAGAGGGAAAATAACCTGATAGGAATAGGTGACAACAGGAGAGGAGGGAGGGACAGTAGAGAGAGAGAGAAGGGGGAGAAGGAAGAAGGTAGATAGAGGAGAAGAGAAAGGAATAATGAAAGATAAGGGAGATGGATAGGTAGAGGACTGGGGAAGAAGAATGAGGGAAAGAAATGGAAAACAGAACCATGGTAAAGAGATGAGAAGAAAAAAGGAGAAATGTGACAAAAGTAAGAAAGAAGGGAAAGGGGAGTTAGGAGAGAAAGAGTGGGAAAGAAAGAAAAAGTTTCCCCTTGCAATGAGCAAGACACAGAGAGACAGAGAGAATAGAGGTAAAGGGGAGGGAGAAATAAGGGAAAAGGGATTGGAGAAGGAGGGAGGGAGTAAGGGAAGAAAGGAGAGGGAAATAGGGAGGGAGAGAGGAAGAGAGAGGGAAGGAAAAAGGGAGGGAGAAAGAAAGACAGAGAGTGAGAGAGACAAAGACAGAGAGAGACACAGAGAAAGACAGACAGAGAGACAGACAGAGAGAGACAGACAGAGAAACAGAGACAGAGACAGAGAGACAGAGGGAGAGAAAAGTGGAGATAGGAAGAGGGAAGCAAAAAAGGGTAAGAGAAATAAAAGAAGGAAGAAAGATGTGTGTGTGAAAGAGACAGAGAGAGAGACAGACAGAGAAAGACAGAGAGAGAGAAGAGAGGTAAAGGGGAAAGAGAAATAAGGGGAAAGGAATTGGAGATAAAGAGGGGAAAGAGAAAAATAGAAATGGGGAAGAGGAAGAGAGAAAGAAGAGAAAAGGTAGAGGAGGGAAGAGGGATGTGAGAGGCAGGGAAGAGAAAAGAGAGAGGGGAAGAAAATAATAGAAGAAAGAGAAAAGAGAGGAGAGAAGTAGAGAGAAAGAAGGAGGAGAAACAAGAAAGATGAGGGAAAGGTTGATGTGGGAGAGATGAAGAGATATAGGGGAGAGAGAAAAGAGATGAAAAGAAGGAAACAGGAGAGAGAAAGAAAAAAAGAGAAAGGGAGGGGGGAACAAAAACAAAGGAAAGTTAGCCTTACCTAACCAGTCAACCTGTCTAGCAACTCTTCTCTGATAACCTGGTTTCATGAATATTTTAAACAATTTGGGTATAACATTTCCTCAAGAATCATGCACTCCCATAAAGTCTCAATTTATGCAAACAACAAAGGGTGAGGAGTTTGGTTCCTTCGTTACAAATTAAAAGTGGACTGACATTTCCAATTAGCTGGGAAGGAAGGCAGCTCAACTATAAATATAACAGAGAGCAAATGAGCCCATCCGGCAGAAGCCTCCCAACACGGTGCCTCTAAATCCTGGGCCAGGGAGGTGCTCTTATTAGAAAGATTAATAATGGGTTTCCGATCAGGCTGAACCTCTGGAAAGCTCTGGGAGGAGGCGCATGGCATTGCCCAAACCGCTGATCCCCAGGCTCCCTTAAGCGACACAAAGCCCAGATCCCTAGCCATGCAAAGTGGCAATCCCTGGGCAGCTCTCCCCCAAGCTGTAGGGTGCTGACTTGGGATTTTACTTGGCAAAGCAGGTGATAGGTTATCCATATACCTGAGTTATCCTTGGCCAACATTCTTTGTGAAGTCAGCCTCAGGAGGGCCCCTGTCCTCCCTGCATGTCAAACCAGAGGATGATCATGGACAACAACAACAACCTTTATCCTCTGTCCTTAGAGAGCTCAAGCTCAAGAGTATTCATGGTCAAAAGAACCGACTTGTTCCTGAGACCCAAGGAAATTAAGGTCTCTAGTTTCAAGCTTTAAAAGAAGCAAATTTCTGTTTAATAAAAGGGAAAATTTAGAAATAATCAGAGTGATTTCTGGAACAGATTTCCTTGTGAGGTACTGAGCTCACAGAGTTCAAGGTATCCAAACAGAAGCCAAAGCACTCAAAAAAAGGTGATTTCTACATTTTTGAGCATAAACCACATCATGATATTATAGATTTGGAACTAGAAGAGCTGCTAGGAGCCATCTAGACCAGCTCCCTTATTTTACATTTGAGAAACAAAGACCAAGAAGAGATGCAATTTACCTAATCTCTATCTTCAAAGAATTTACATTCTATAAGGGGAGCAACAATGCATTGTGGATAAATAAATACAAAATACACAGTACTGTTAGGAATGGAAAAAGTTTATATTTGGGGGGGGGTCAAGAAAGGCCTCATGTAGCAGGAGGCACTTCAGTTGAGCTTCGCCTGGAATCAGGGACTCCAAGAGCTTAAGGTGAGGACTGGGCAGTTTCCTAACTTTGTGATCCTCTGTAAGACTCTATTTCCTCATCTGCAAAATAGGGTTAATAACACTTGGTCCTTTGACTCTCTTACCACCACTTACCATCCCCCCATAAGCTTGCTGGGAAGAACAAATGAAATGTAAAGCATTTTATAACTATATCATAGTATATGAGCCACTAGAGTAAGCTAATGTGTTTGGGTAGGGGAATTTCTCCCTAGATGCCTATGAGAATCAAAGAATTCCATTATATCTCCATTTTGGCTTTTTTTGGCAAAGATACTAGAGTGGTCTGCCATTTCCTTCTCCGGCTCATTTTACAGATGAGAAAACTGAGGCAAACGGGGTTAAGTGACTTGTCAGGGTCACACAGCTGGTAAACTCAGAAAAATGAGATTTTGTGACTCCAAGCTCAGAACTCTATCCATTTTGCCATTTTGCTTCCCTAGTTATGGCAGAGCCACAGCTAACCTGGAACAAAATGAGCTTTGTGCTAGAATGTGGACAACCAAGGATATGCTTTCTTTCTGTAACAAACAACTTAATTCTCCCTCTTGATTCATGCTCCTCCATCCTGCCCTACAGCACAATAAACTGCCTTTGGCACAACTGTTCTGGTCACATTGTTCTTGATGTTGGTTCTGAAGTACTCCAGAAAGAACTTTTTGCCCCAAAATGAGATATCCCCTAGTTTAAGCTCTGTTCTTTTCCCTCTGGGACACAAGATGCATCATCTTTATGTACAACCCTAAATAAATAACAACTTCAGAATTATACAAGTACTTAAAAATCATGAAATTCATTTTATAAATAGAGAAACCGAGACCCAGAACAAAAAGTACTTGCCCAAACAATACCAACCTCCAGTTTCCAAGAACAAATAAGTAGTAATCAAGATGAAAGTTGGGTTCTACCAACCTGCCCATCGTGGGAAGTTTACAGATATGAATTCAAGGCACATCAGGAAGGGTCACTCGTTTGCAATTTACATTATAATGTCTGTCTGCTCCCTGATGGTTTTATGATAGAGCAAACTGCAAGTGATGACAGTGGAAAAAAAATAGCTGGCCACTTTTAATTCAGAGGGTGCAAGTGCCCCCACTCCCCATTTTCTATAATCATGTTTACAAGCCAAAGATATTAGTGTTCACTACTAGAATACTAGCGGCAGGGATTGAAAGGGTATTTACATGAATAAACGCAGTCCTTCTCTGATTGCAATGAGATTTGCACGTAGGGGCTAGAGCCTCTCCTTGGCACATTTGTACAAATCAGGTTTTGACTGCAGCTGAAAAGCACAGAGAGTACAATATGTTCAGACATCAAGAGAAGGAAAAACTAATAACAAATACTGCCGGTTTTATTGGATCTGAGCACTGCAGCTCAGCTGTCCCCTCCCAAGGGTCAGGGAGAGCTGGAGTGTACATTCCCAAAGACCACTCAAGCTTGATGGCTGATAGGAACACAGAGTATGAGTTGTTTTTCTCTCCTCTTCCTCCCAGGCCGGTTGTAATCTGGGACGGCGAGGGAAACAATCTGAAAACGGTATTTCCTTTAATTAGGAACTAATTCCTTTATCATAAAGCCCAGAGATAGATGTATTCAAAAAAGACACAGGCTCTTGCATTGGCAGTAATTAACTTTTTCTTACAAGCTAGCAAACGGTGACGGGAAATTATTTCAGGGTATTTGTTTCTTTCTTTTAAAAAAAAATATTTATATGGGAGGCATTAGAAAATGGGCCTGCCAATTTAACTGCTACCCAAAACAGGAAAATCACCAATTCAAAATAAATGAATATTGCTGAACAGAGATGATTTAAAGAATATGACAAAACAACATTAGGGAGAAATAGTTACAGGGATCATAAGCTGGGAAGATCCTTAGAACACAGAATGTCAGAATTGTAGGACCCTTAGAACACAGGATGTTAGAACTGGGAGGTCCTTTAGAACATGAGATGTCAGAACTAGGAGAGCCCTTAGAACCCAGGATGTCAGAGCTGGGGGGGGGGGCTTAGAACCCAGGAAGTCAGAGCTGGGAGGGCCCTTAGAACCCAGGATGTCAGAGCTGGGAGGGCCCTTAGAACCCAGGAGGTCAGAGCTGGGAGGGCCCTTAGAACCCAGGATGTCAGAGCTGGGAGGGCCCTTAGAACCCAGGAGGTCAGAGCTGGGAGGGCCCTTAGAACCCAGGAGGTCAGAGCTGGGAGGGCCCTTAGAACATAGGATGTCAGAGCTGGGGGGGGGCCCTTAGAACCCAGGAAGTCAGAGCCGGGAGGGCCCTTAGAACCCAGGAAGTCAGAGCTGGGAGGGCCCTTAGAACACAGGATGTCAGAGCTGGAGGGCCCTTAGAACATAGAATGACAGATCTAGAACAGAGTGCTGCAACCAGTTGGTAAGTCATCCAAACTGAAGGTTGGATATGGAAATAGATAAAGATATTATAAAGTCAATATAAAGAAGAAGGACTCCGGAAGCAAAGAAACATTCCATAACTCAGAAAAGCCTTCAATAGCTTAATTACAAGTGAAAGAATTAGAGTAAAAGAATGAACTCATTTCAGGGTATAGACTACTCCATTTGTTCAGACATCAAGAGAAGGAAAAACGAATAACAAATACTGCTTATTTTATTGGATCTGAGCACTGCAGCTCAACTGTCCCTTCTCCAGGGTCCAGAGAGCTGGAGTGTACATTCCCAAAGACTACTCAAGCTTGAAGGCTGATAGGAACACAAGAATATTAGTTGTTTTTCTCCCCTCTTCCTCCCAGGCCAGTTGTAACATGGGATGGCGAGGGAAACAATCTGAAAGTGGTATTTCCTTTAATTAGGAACTAATTCCTTTATCACAGAGCTGCCGTCCTCCATAAGACACCATGACCTTCAAGTAGATGAGTAGTGTTCATTCTAGATGCTATGCCCTACAGCAAACTTTGTAAGGATGCTCTGGACTTCAAAGAGCCATTCTGCAGTTATGAGTTACCTCATTCTATGTATTATCCACCAGAATGATAACGAAAGTTATTGTAAGTTTGTGTCTAATCCTCCTCCCAAGGACTCTATATGTATTTGTAGGAGAGTGTCCCCCACTTTTAGAAATGAAGAGGAATTGATAACCATGTTCTTGCTATGACATTTGAATGAATCCTCTATTAAAGAACTAATTGAATCTTCAGGACTATTGTTAAAGGGGAAACATACTGGCAGGAGCTAGAAAGATGGTAGTAATAGTTGCTTCTTTTGGGGGAACCCAATGTGCCAGTGTCTTCAAAGGGTTGGAAGTATGAGTCTGGATGGAAGTGTTACAGAACATCGAAGGCCAGAACTGAAAGAAATCCTAGAACATAAACTGTCAGAGACAGATGTAAATTTAAGACATACAATGTTAGAACATAAAGTGTTATGGAGAGAAAGGAGTCTTAAGTAAAAAAATGTTATCACTGAAAGGAATTTTAGAATATCTCATTTTAGAGCTAGGAAGAATCTGAGAGACTGCTTAGACAAATCTCATGAGAGAAGGCTTTTCGAGCCCCTGCATAATCCAAACCTGATTTACCTACTCTCTCTACCTCATTTTCCATTATTTCCCAACACATCCCATTCCTGCTCTACATCCTCTTACTTTTCCACTATACCCTTAAATACCAGACTAACCTGCATCTTTTCTTATGCTATTAACCCAGATAGCTATTTCCCCAGGCAGCTAAGTAGTAGAGTAGGGGAGTCAGAAAGAGTTGAGTTCAAATTGGGCCTCAGACACATCCTAGATGTGTGACTCTGGGCAAACCACTTTAATCTCTGTCTGCCTCAGTTTCCTCATTTGTAAAATGGGAATAATAATAGTACATTCCTGCAAAGGTAGTTGTGAGGATCAAATGAGATAGGATTTATAACATGCTTAGCACAGTGCCTGGAACATAACAGGCACTTAAATGTTGGTTTCTTTTCTTTCTTATCCAGCCTAAAATTCCCTCCTCCTTTCTCTCCACCTACTTAATTCTGTCCACCTAGGTCAAATCTGGCTTCCTTACTCAAGCCCTCCTGATGACTTTATCCCATGTTGACTTGTGTCTTCACCAATCTACCACTATTGGCATTTTAACAATCTATGAAGTCTTATTTTGTTGTCTTCTGCTAGTTCCATCTCCTTACCTGGAAATTCCTTGGAGATAAGGATTGGAGATAAACTGTCTCTTTCTAAGATAGTACCTAAACTCTTTAGTATGATATTGGACACAGAGAGGCAATATGGCTCAAGGAGGAAAGAAAGTTTTACATGTTCAGTTACCCACTCTATTACTAATGATCTATGAGACTTTAGTCAAAAGTCTTTGTTTCCCTGGGTCCCAATTTTTTCATCTGTAAAGATCATTTCTTTGGCACCAAAAAATACCTGGTCACACACACAAAAATACAGAAGAATTACACAGTTTTGTTTTGTTGTTGTTTTTATTCCTTGATTGATGGATTTAGCACCAGGGACAGGGGAAGCAAGCTTCATATGGCATAAAATCAGGGATGTGATGGATGTGATGCTGTCTACTCCAGGGTTAGATTCAAAGTCAGAGTCAACAAATGTTTATTAAGGACCTATTATGTGCCACTAACTGTGCTATATAGAGATACAAAGAAAAACCTGAGATAATCCCTGCCCTCAAGGAATTTTCAGTCTAATGGTGGAACACATTACATAAACTGAAAAGCTGAGTATCCAGATCAGAGGCATGAAGTCCTGCGATACAGAGTTGAATTTGTCTTACAGAATGATGAATTTCTGGAGATTAGAATGGGGAAAAGATGAGGTACATTCCCTAGATGCTAGCCCTAAATCAAGGAATATCTGAAAGAAGTGCTCCAATGTCCTTCTTCCACCCTCACCAATCAGAGGGAGTGAGGGAAAGGTCCAGGGATGAGGGATACTGAGGAGGTGTGAATTGATTTCATCTTACAGAATGATGAGTTTCTAGAGATCGTGAAATCCAAGAAATCAGCCAGGGGGAAATGAAATTACTGGTGAGCTGACCTTTTCTTTGGGGCAGGAACGTTCTGCAGTATTTAACCAAGTCCAGGTGGGGCCAATATGTCAGGAATTGCTGAGGCAATAGATGTGGGGCAGCGTAGATTCCGGTTAAAGACTCTTTCTGCTCTTTGAATCCGTGCCTTCATGACTCAGCCCACATACCCTGTGTTCCCGAGTGCCTTGCAGAAATTCAGAGCTTGGCACATAAGAGGTACTTATTAAATGCTCATTGACCAGAACATATTTTACCTGCCTCAAAGGGTCATTATGAGGTTGCATTGAGGATACGGTCATAAAGCACTTTGCAAATTTAACAAGGAAGCTACATGGTTGAGAGACACGAAACATCAGTCTCTAAAGAACTCAAAATGAACATCACCCAAAGAACCATGGAGAGGAGTGGGTAGTAACTTGTAGCCAATGGGGATCTTTGAAGAAGAGCAGAAGTAAAATGTGTCAGTAGGAAAATGGGCATTAGAAAGAAGAGTTGGGTTGATCTTGGGGAGAGAAGGCAAAGGATGACAAACTGCCCCAGGATTCCACTGGCAGACTCTGGATATCAGAAGGTGTAAACTGGTGAACACTCTTAGTGGAATCTTGTGGGAAGCTTAGGGGAGTATTCAGTGGACAAGAAGCGAGGGAGGCAGGAACACATTCTGATTAGAGACATCCAAGGAAATATCCATATTGAGAAGCTCAGAAATACCTTGGATGATTTGGCCAAGCACCATACAAATGGCAATGACTGTGATTATTATTTTTATCATGATTTGACCACCTATGAAATTCCACTCCTTTCTTTTTTCTTAATCTCTTTAAAAAAAAAAAAAAGGACGGGGGGAGGAGAGTAGCCAGGTGGCACAGTGGATAGAGCACCATCCCTGAAGTCAGGAGGACCTGAGTTCAAATCTGACTTCAGACACACTTCCTAGCTGTGTGTCCCTGGGCAAGTCACTTAACACCAATTGCCTCAGCAAAAGAAAGAAAGAAAGAAAGAAAGAAAGAAAGAAAGAAAGAAAGAAAGAAAGAAAGAAAGAAAGAAAGAAAGAAAGAAAGAAAGAAAAAATAATTTATTGACTTATATATGCATGTATATTCATATATTTATACATTAGAGCTTTATATCTATATACATATATCAAAACTTGGTTTATGTATAAATATATAAATATATGTATGTCATACTTTTGCATATATATGTGTACATAAAAATGTTTTACACATGTGTATATATGTTAAAGTTTTGTGTGTGTATGTACATATCATTAGAGCTTTACATATATGTAGAGATGTGTATATTAAAGCTTTGTATGTATGTAGACAGAGACATATTAAAGCTTTGCATATAATGTATATACACATATGTGTATGTTAAACCTTTGTGTATATGTCTGTATACATATAACAAAGTTTTACAAATGTGTATTATATACACATTAAAGTTATATATAGGTATATACATATTACAACTTTACAGTCTTATATGTATGTGTGCATACATTAAATTTTTTCATGTATACATGTGTGTTAAAGCTTTACGTGTGTATATTAAAACTATGAGTATTTGTATGTTCAACTTTTATGTATGTATATAAATTATATATACATGTATATACTTATTAAAATTTTACATGTTATATATACATATTTGAGTTTCAACATGGCCTCGAACATTCACTAGCTATGTGACCCTAGGCAAGTCACTTAATCCTGCTCGCTTCAATTTCTTCATCTGTAAAATGAGTTGGAGGAGGAAATATCAAACCACTCCAGTATTTTTGCCAAGAAAACCCCAACCTCATAAAGAGTTGGACAGGACTGAAACAACTCAACAGCAACAAGGTCTTTACTTAAATTATCTCATTGGAATTTTACATGAATTCTGTGAGGTAGGTGCTATTATTATCCCCTTTTTACAAAGGGAAATTGTGTCTTTAAAAAGTTAAATGGTTTGCCCAGATTTTTGCAGCTAAGTATCTGAGATAGGGTTAGAACCCTGTTCTTCCTGACCTTAATCTCAATATTCTATTCTCTATCCCATAAAGTCTTGTCCATGCAAGATCAATGGCAGCTACTACTGCCATCCCTATCCTTCTCATAAAACGTCACCACCAATAATTAACATAATCCAGTACCTACTGCTTTCTTCATCTTAAATATGTTTTGACCAGTCACTCTTCATGTCCCAGATTATTGTCATCTCTACATTGCCTTGTTGTCCTATCTTTGATTTGTTCTTTCCTCATTGACTTCTTTGAAAACATCATAGGAATATAAGGCATAGAATGAAAGGGGACCAGGAGTGATCATTTATCCCTTCACGGCTTCATAATCTGGTCTGCAAATTTGTTTTTCTTCAGGTATATTTCAGTAAATGTATTTTAATGTAATTGGTTTTCTTGGGAATTCCTCAGCAATTATTTTGTGCATTCAAAATATTAATTTTAGAGGAGTCCATTTTTAGAGAAGTCCCCATTCAATATTAAAAGGGGTCCATGACATACAAATTGATTGAGATTCTTTGAGATTCCATTCCATTCCCTCTATTTTTCAGGTGAGGAAACTGAAGCCCAAAAAAGAGAAATGAGGTGTAATCTCACTGATGAAGAGCTGGAAAGGGACCTCAAAAGGCTCTCTAGACTAACAGTCCTCATTTATAAATGAGGAAACTAAAGCTGTGACTTTTCCAAAGACATACAGATAGTCAGCATCAGAGTCGGCATCCTCTGACCCTAGAACTAACGTCTGTTTGTTTTTTTTTCCATTTTAGCACTGAGGTTAGGTAGATCATAAGGAGCAGAACCACAATTCCAACAAAAGACCTCTGACCCCAAGTTCACTGTTGGCCATGATTCCCGACTTTGCTAAAAATCGACAGAGGTTCCCCATTGTCTCTCAGAACAAATAAAATTCCTGACATTTAAGACCCATTGCAATTGGCATTCCAAGATGTTACAATGGATAATCTTGGACCTGGGAAGCCCTGAATTTAAATCCAACCTCAGATGGCTATGTGACAATGGGCCAGTCATTAACCTTTGTCTACCTCAGTTTCCTTAAGTGTAAAATGGAAGTAAAACACACTTACCTTCCAAACTTGTTGTGAGACTCAAATGAGATCATGTTTGTTAAGTGCCTGGCACATAGTAGCTCCTCTATAAATAAATTATTCCCTTCCCCTTTTCCTTTCTTCCTTTTCTAATCTTATTTCATACTGCGTTCCTTCACAAAAGCCAGATGTCAGGCTAATACTAACTCTTTCCTAAAATAAATTATTTCCCATCTCTAAGTCTTTGCACATATTTGAAACATACATCTTCTTCTCCTTCTACTCTTGGAAGTCTTTATACTCTTTTTAAAGCTCAACTCAGGTTTCACCTTCTTCATAAAGCTTTCCTTAACCACCTCAGCTGTGAGGTCTTTCTCTCTCCTCAGTTTTCCTCATACTAGACTTATCTAATAATTACAATAGCAATAATTATAATAGCTAGCAATTTACATAGTCTATGTGCTATCTCACTTTATCCTCACAACAGCTCTGGAAGGCAGGATTTTAAGGAAACTAACATTGACAGAAATTAAATGACTTCACCAGAGTCACAGATCTAATAAGAGTCTCAACTCAGATCTTCTTGAGTTCAAATGCAGCAACCTATGCATTGTGTCCCCCAACTGCCCTGATCTGTGCATAGGTTGTTCTCTCCCCACAGTCCCACAGTAGGGACAAGAGCTGATGAGGGTTTTGCCTTTTAATTCCTAGTACCTAGGACAGTGCCTGACACATAATAGATACTTAGTTAAGTGTTTAAGGGATTGGTGAATTGAATTCTCCCCTGTGTGAGTGCCTCCCTGACCCAGTCCAGCCCAACTATCCCACTTTAGGTTCTTACTCCTGGATATCTGCCCACAGGAAACCACTTAAACCCCATTCCCCAGCAATTGCTTCAGGTAGATAAATATATAGTCTGCTGACCCTTCTTGGCCTTGGGGAAAGAAGGGAGGAGGGGAGGGAGAGGGAGGAAAGAGCCAAAAATAAAAATAAATGAACTAAGAAAAAGCCTAAGCGCTGAGAACAGTCTCAACTGCCGGGAGACGTGAGGGCTGGAGCACAATTCAGCTTTGTTTGTGTTCTAAAATCTTGCCACTAACAGGATGTGCTAATTAACCAAAGAACTTCAAGAAACTCAGGTCCTTAAAGAAGTTTTTAATTAACATTTCTCTCAGAAGGTAGGGATACAGCAGCAGCAAGAATTTTGTGAAAAGGGAGTTGGGATAGCCAAGCCATTTCAGGTAACCTCGTTCCCCTGGCTAAAAGATTCACTCAATACGGGGGATAAGCAGAGAGAAGGGATGGTGATGCTAAGCCAGGAAAGATGATCCAGATCACCCCAGTGATGGAAGTGCAGTGGGAGAAGAGGGGAATGGGGGAAGGGAAAAACTCCTGTAAGAGCTGAGAATGCAAAAACTAAGAAGGGAGGTCTTCTGGGAATAGGCTGGGAGGGTTCTGGGAGCTCCATTCTAGGAAAGGGGAGTGGAGTTTGAAAAAATATCTTGGAGGCAGTGACATAGATACTAGAGGAAAATCCAGAATTTTGGAAATCCCTATTGAGAATGGAACTAAAGAAGATCCTTGGCCATAGAGAGCCCTTTGCTACTCACTGATTATATAGCTTGGGTTTTTTAGGAGCATGATAAATTTGGTTGCTTTGAGATCTGTGAGACCAGGGTAGTAATGGATTGGTCTTTCGGTAAACATTAGCTTATTATGCACAAAGTCCTGTGCTAAGTACTAGAAATAGTTGTTGTTCAGTCTTGCCCAACTCTCTATGATCCTATTTGGGATTTTCTTGGCAAAAATCTCAGTGTGGTTTGCCATTTCCTTCTCCAGTTCATTTTACAGGTGAGGAAACTGAGGCAAACAGGATGAAGTGATTTGCCCAGCTTGAAAGTATCTGAGACAATATTTGAACTCACCAAGAGGAGTCAGGACTGTGGGTCAGGAACTCTATCCACTGTATCCCCTAGCTGCCCTATAGAAAAAGGAAAAAAATATGATCCTTATCTTCAAGGGATTCACAGTCTAATGGAGGGGAGAGGCGAGTCAACATGGAAACTATGTGCAAATCACTGTGTACCTACAAGAGAAATACAGTAAATGGGAGGCAGTCTCAGAGGCAAGGCACTAGCAGTGGAATAGGACCCAGTATGGCTTCCAGCAAAAAATGAGATTTGAGCTGAGTCTTGAAAGAAGCCAGGAAGGCCAGAGGGAGGAGGGAGAGGAGGAGAACATCGCAGGCTGGAGGTCGGCCAATGGAAAGTCTGGGGAATGGGAAACTGGAGGATTGTGTGCAAGGAGCAGCATGTGAGCTAGTGTAACCATATGGTGGGGTACATGGAAGGGAGTAAAGTGTATTGACAAGCTAGAAAGGGGCTGGCTTATAAAGGGGCCTTAGAAGCTAAACCACCACCTTCTGGAGAAGGATCCACCTATCCAACACAGGTTGTAACTCAGTTGTTATCTCCTCTACCCTGTCCTGTCATCCTTCTCCTCCTCAGACTGTATTGAACAAAATAACAAAACCATAGTCATGCTTCTGACAGTAAATCACTTTCACTTCTCCTTTTACTGGGTTTCATTAGGCTCAGTCTTAGCCCAGAAGTCCAAGGACTAGGTGAACTTATTCCTTCATTGTCTCTCCATCGCTTTGCCCCTTCCACTCCAACCCCAAACTATTGATACAACATTTTCACAAAAGCCCAGGCCAGATGCTAGACTGTTATAATGCGGGTATTCCCTCAATTCTCATAGCAAGTGTTTCCAAGGACATTCACAATTACTGAAAAACATTCAAGGGACTTTATCTTTTAAAGGAATGATGGGATTAAAGAAGAAGATAACTAAAGAAAAACTCATATGTTCCCCATAAAGACAGTACGCAGATCATCCTCAGTCACCAGCAGCCCCCTGACCCCATCCAATCATTTTTAAATATCATACCATATCGTCATGGAGGCACCAGAGGGAAAGGATATTGGACCAGAAATCCGGTAAACTTGAGTTATGGCACAACTCTCGGAGACCAGAAAGGTCCCTTCTTTTTAACTGTCTGTATCCTCTGCAAAAATGAGGGGAGAGAGATGGTTTCCACTAGATAATACATAAGGGATCTCCTAGCTTTAATAAGCATCTATGTCACTGCTCTAGTCCGGATAAATCCCCACTCTCTACCACATAGTCTAAACTCTTACTTACATTGTTTTCACTATCAAATCATATAGATCAAATAAATCTCCTTACCAATAGTGTACCATCCACTATATATTCCATACATATTCCACACTAAATGCCTTTCTTCTTACTATTCTATCCTGCAAGGTTCTTCCCACCCACTTCACCTTGTCATTCCCATTTCCAATTCTACCTATCCCTTAAGGGTCCGTGATAATTCATCACTTCCAGTAATCTCCTCCCACATATGGACCCCCCCAGAAAGGCTAGATCAATTGCGTCTTTCAATACACAGTATATGAACCGCCACTGATATTTTCACTTTTGCTAATTCCAAATGTAATTATATTAAGTATCATTCATTAATCAGAAGTCACATTCAGTTTGAAGCATAAGTATTTTTAATAAAAGTAAAGCAAAACTAAAAACATTTCCTCATTAACTGCAGGATATATTCACCCTCACAAACACACACTCACTTTTTTCTCAAGACTTTAGAAGCCTTTTGATCTGACTCTCATTTTACAGATGAGGAAACTGAGGTCCATCCAAGATGAAGTGATTTGCTCACAGTGAATAGCAGAATCAAATACAGGTGTTCTGATGTGGAACCAACAGGATTCTTACTGTGTCTAGTTGTTTCAGTAGTGGGGTCCAAATGTTTGCATCTATGTGATTGGGAGAGTCAGGGAGCTGGGTGGCCCCATAGTGCATTGAGCACTGGACAGAATCAAATCTGACCTTAGACTTTTACTAGTTAGGTGACCCTGGGCAAGTCATTTAACTCTGTTTGCCTCAGTTTCCTCATCTATAAAATGAACTGGAAAAGGAAATGGCAAACTATTGCAGTATCTTTGCAAAAAAAAAACCTCAAATAATTCAATTTTTTAAAAGAAATGAATGTTTAAAATGTCTGTCTTTCTCTGTATATCTGTCTTTGTGTTCATCGGTCTCTCTGTCTATCTCTGTTTCTCTGTCTCTATTTCTCTCTGTCAATCTGGGTGTGTCTCTGAGTATCTGTCTCAGTCTGTCTGTCTATCTCTGACTCTGTCTCTCTTTCAGTCTCTCTGTGTCGCTATCTCTTTTTATTTCTGTCACTCTGGGTGTGTTATCTCTGAGTGTCTCTATCTCTATCTCTCTGTGTCTCTCCCCCCACTTAATGAATTCATCAGTTTGAACAATCCTGACATGGAGACTCTCTCATGTATAATCTGTTGTCTGGGCATGAAGACATAAAAGACTTTGCTTATCATCACATAGCTATTGTGCCTTATACAGAACTCAAAGTCAAGTTTCCGTGTCTTCTTCACTAAAACTCTCTCTCTCTGTCTCTCTGTTTCTTTTTATCTCTGTCTCTCTCTGTTTCTGTCTCTCTCTGTGTGTCTCTCTGTCTCTCTCTCTCTCTGTCTCTCTCTCTCTCTCTTCTCTCTCTGTCTCTGTCTCTGTCTCTCTGTCTCTGTCTCTGTTTCTCTCTGTCTCTCTGTGTCTCTTTCTCTCTCTCTGTCTCTCTCTCTGTGTGTCTCTCTCTCTGTCTCTATCTCTGTCTCTGTGTCTCTCTCTCTCTGTCTCTCTCTCTCTGTCTCTGTCTGTCTCTCTCTCTCTTTCTCTCTCTGTCTCTCTCTGTGTCTCTCTCTCTGTCTCTCTTTCTCTCTGTCTCTGTCTCTCTCTGTGTCTCTCTGTGTCTCTCTCTCTGTCTCTCTCTTTCTTTCTCTCTCTGTCTCTCTCTCTCTTTCTCTTTCTGTCTCTCTGTCTCTGTCTCTCTCTGTCTCTCTCTCTCTGTCTGTCTCTGTTTCTCTCTATCTATCTATTTTTCTCTGTCTCTCTGTCTCTCTCTTTCTCTGTCTCTATCTCTCTCTCTGTCTCTGTCTCGATCTCTTTGTCTCTCTCTCCCGCTGTCTGTCTCTGTATGTGTGTGTCTCTTTCTCTCTCCCTCTCTCTCTTTCTTTTTCTCTCTTTCTCTCTCTCTCCTCCTTTATTTTATAAGAAACCAAGTAATTTTCTTGAGATCCTGTAGAAACCCAGTAGAAAAACCTGAATTTGAACGCCGCCTTCTTACTCTAAATCCAGGACTCATTCCACTACGCCACACTGCCTCTCATATAACACATCCCCTTAAAAGCCCTGGAAGAAGGTGAGAGCATAGCTAATGAGTAGTTACCATTCATTAGACAAAATTACAGCTTTCATCTCTTAGCAAGTAAAACCTCATCAGGGTCGGCAAGGCCCAAAGACACATTGCTTTTCTCCCCGCTGTCTCTGAAATGCCTAATTTAGTAGTGCCAGTTGGGAACACGTTTGCTCACCAGCAGGCTTAAATCTCTAGCTCCTACACCTGAAGTGCTTGTGCCTCCCTAAACCAGCCACGAGAGACACTAATTTTCAGCCCAGAGGTCTGGTGTTTGCCAGCTCCTTGTCCCACTCCTGTGATAAGTAGCTACTCTTCAGGGTCTATGTTTTCATATCCCTCTTTGCTTACTGTGGGATGGTCAAAGAGACTGGGCTGCTACAGGGGGGCGCTTCCCCAGAGGCCTAAGGGAAGGACCCACTGAGTCCAAGCCAAGCATAGCATGCTTTTTTAAAATAGATTAAATAGGCCTTCTAGGACTTAATGTTTGTCCTGTCAATGTACACTCAGGGACTCCTGGAAATTGCCATCTGCCCAACTGTTGGGCCTTTAGAATACCCAGGTCTTTCTATCCATCCTGCAGCTAAATTCTTTAATATGTTGTCTCCTAAAATTAAGGTAGAATAAGGTATATCAGGAACTGTCTGGCTTTTTAAAACTCATATCCTTAATGCTTACACAGTACTTGGCACAAAGTAAACATTTAACAAGTGATTTTTAAAATTCATTCCTCCACTCACGTATTTGTTTCCAAACACCATCTTGTCCAGTCGCCAAATTGTCTTGATTTTAACATTTCTCACATCCATTCGCTTTTCTCCACTCATATGCTCACTACCCTGGGTTGGGCCCTCTCACTCAGACTATTAATTCTCATTGGATTCCCAGCTTCCAGTCAGTCTCCCTTCCATCCCATCCTCCATACCTCTGCAAAAACAACCTTCCTAAAACCCTTTCCAGTGCCTCTCCATCATCCCAAAGATAAAACACACTCCATGTAAGAGTTAAAGCCCTCCAGCCTACCTTTCCAAGTGAATTTCAGACTACTCCCTTTCACACACTCTGCTCTCTAGCTTAACTGTCCTATTCAATATTCTTTGAACTTGACCTTTCCCATGCTCCCTCGATCTAGCTCATAATTACAATTCTCTCCCCTCTTAACATCCATAGTTCCCCTCAAATCTCAATTAATATGACTTCTGCTACAGGAGATGATTTTCTGATTCCCCTAATTATTAATTCTTTTCCTTTCTCTCTTCCAATTGTCATATAGATGTATATACTTATATACACATCAAGTTGTAACATACACATAAATATATAATATATAATTATCTGGTTACATATTGTATTTATTTACATATTATGTGTATATATAATTATCTCTTTACATATTGATTCTGTGAGTCAACAATTCTAATCCCTTGAATATCAGGAATTTTATTTCCTTTTGTCCTTCTTTCCCCAGCACCTAAAACAACATGTTGCACATAGTAGTTATGTCATAAATGCTTGTTGATCTCAACAGGATTAGATATGATTAGACTTAAGAGGCAGCTTTCCTTTGCTAACACAGTTTTACTTCCTTGATTCAAAATTGATATTCCTTAGAAAATTTGGCATAGAGCTTAATGTGAATATAATCCAGCACTCAGAGGCAGTAAGAGACAGACTACAGAGATTCAAACACACACACACACACACACACACACACACACACACACACAAAATCAACTAATATTTGCAAATTGGAAGTCCCGGGAAACTAGTCTCCCAGGATGAAGTTACTTTGTGGATCAATACTTCTAACACTTTAGCTCACAAGCCCCCAACACTGCACACATTTTGATCCATCAGGCAAAAGATACAATTAGGTCCAAACTAAGGCATTTATTGATATAACATGGCAAGAACAAAAGATCACATAAACCAGGGGCGCATTCAAACAAAAATGCACCCAGGCAGGCCGCTAGTAGAGAGGTAAACACATAGGGAAGACAGGGGCCCAAGACAATTCGTGCTTCTTCCTCTACAAGACTCCAAGGACTTTCCACATCTGCTGAAGTCCCCAAATCCATCCCTATTGGGCATGGTATGTGTTCTGGACAACTAATAGCACGAGAGGGCTCCAAAGTATTTTCTTTCTTCTTCTTGTCCTTAGGATACTTCTGGGCCCAGAATCTTTGGGCAGACCATTCAGCAGTACTTTAATCTTCTCTTCATATTTTTATAATATGATATAATATCCACAATATTGCAATATCTCATTTAGCTGAGTTATTCTATGTAAAACATCTTATCCATGGAAGAGGAGGAGGAGAGCCAAATTCCCTCCTTCACCCACTCTGAACTTCACAAGAGATTCAAGGGATAAGGAGAAGAGCAATTCCCTCTTGAAAGCTCTCTTCTCAACTGTCACTAATGATTCCCTCTTGACTGACTCCAAAGCTCAGAAATTTGTTTTACAAAGACCACCATGTATGAGTTGGTAGTCTCAAACAGAAATACTCTCTGTCAACTGCATATTGATTGAGAATACCACATATTAAACATGATATGTGCTGCATTGCATTTATTTATATTGTTAACATCTCCCAATTACAATTTAATGTGGTTGGGACCTCTTGGGAGTTCTGAAAATGGCACCTGAAGTGAGTTCCATACCTGTAATGTAGCTACCCAGTAGATAACTATCCTCTAATTAATCAAGTTTGATTGAGTAGCTTTTTTCATACATACTAAAGGAAAAAAGAAATTTAAATGTTTCTTTGAGCTTCCTTTGTACCTCCTTTAATTAAGAAAAGGAAGATAATCATACATAATCTAATTAAATTGGATGTAGTGGGCTACAGTTAAAGACCCAATGGTCTTCAGAACACTTTTTGCTTGGGGAAAGTTTAGCAATAAATAACTCACTATCTTAGTGAGCAGAAAGACTGGCACCAGTTTCACTCCCTTTGTTCTCGAGGGAGAAAAACCAGTTGTAATTTTCTGCCATCTCTCTGAGTTGGGAGCTGGGAGGATTAGTTTGGCTTCATGTCAGCTGAACCCAGGAGAGAGAATCTAATCCCATCCTGTTTTTAGGAATGCATCTGTGTCTTGTGCCTTTTGAGTTGTTGTTAATCATTATATTCTCTGTTGATCGAAGGCATTTTTGTTAGACCAGCAGGTTGGTTCAAAGCTAGGAAAGTCTCTTCTATAAGAATCAACAAAGAAACTAATTAAAACAATTAGTCCCTTCCATAACGTAGCAGGATACAAAACGAATGCACAAAAATCATCAGTATTTCAACCCAATCATGACGCTTCCTGCGACAGTCTCCTACTCTGCAGATAATACATGTTTCCCCTGAGCTGTCTTCCTTTTAGAGATGGCAAAGAGAAGGGCAGAATGGGACAACTTAGCTCCAGTTCCTATAGATAACAGATTTCTGCATCCTAATCAGATATGGAAAAGATGAGTGCTCCGATATTATGCTTACCACCCCATTCAGTCAATCACTGCCCTAAAATCCCTGGGAACTAGACATTAGGAATGTTTCCATTTTCTAGTTTCTAGGAGTTCTGGAGCAGTGATTGGCTGAATGGGGTGGTGAGCACAATATCAGAACGCTCATCTTTTTTCTATATCTTGATTAGGATACAGAAATCCGTTATCTCCGAGAACTGGGGTGCTACAAAAAACTTCATTTGGACTGAGATGATGACTATCACAATTTTCAAAAATGGTGAGAGAGATCTTCCCAGTAGCTTAGAGATGTGAGGCAAAAGAAGGAAATTGAAATAAATTGCATAGGTAAGCAAAAAAGCAAACAATCAAAGTATCCTTAGGAGTTTTCTTTATCTTCTAAATAGCTTTTCCCTCCTCCCATTGCCAAAGAAAATGGCCTTGAGGCTAGCTCTTAGGGGAGGACAACAGAACATTTGCTCAAAAAAAAGTTAACAACTTTCTCTTGAGAGTCTATAAGAGAATATAGGATTTGCTAGCCTATAAGAAGGTAGAGAATATTCTTCATATAAGGGGGAAATTCTCACCTTACCATTTTGTCTATGTAAAATTGTGTATACTCCATGCATTTTTCATTTTCATTCGCAGAGGAAGGCCAGCACCTGCAATTATAAAATTCCTAAATAGCAAACATATTCTTAGATACATTGTGGTCAGGGATATAGAACCACAGAGATGGAATATCATGGAATATATTGCTGCAATTAAAGTTTTCTTGGCCCTAATATAGGAAGCTGTGCCCTCCGCACACTAATTGGTAGCGAGCAAATTTCTCAACACAGAGGGAACCAAGGAACTGTTCATGAATTGCAGTAGAAATGAACCTGAACGTGTTGAGATTGAAGAACAAACTGGTAGCTTGCCCAGATATTGCATTCTGAGTAGCCAGCTACTCAGCTATCCCACTTTAGTGTCAATGCAAAACCAGTCCTCCGGTAGCTGGAGCACCATATGCTTGATAGCTTTTCTTTAGAAAACTACTCCTATCTTCCACCTGTATGTCACCTTCACTTCTCTCTCAGCACCATCTGGACATAAGATAGCAACAAGAGTTAAATACCTAGTTAGCCAGCTAGCTAGTTAGTTAGTTAGTTGTTTGGTTGATTATTCCTTAGGCAAGGTGGGATTTCTGATAATTATGTCTTACACACCAAACTGAGGTTTCAGATCAACCATTCATATTCCTGATGGTAGCTGGTCCTGCTAATAAATACCACAATAAGCCGATATATTTGTCTTAACCATCCAAAGACATTAGCTGGTCTCCCTAAAAGGTTCCTTCCAGGTCACAAATGGGACAATTTTGTCCAAAGTCACTCACATTATCCTCATCTCCAAGGTCTCACCCTCAATGAATTAGAATAGGGTGTCAGACTTCAGTAAGAAAAGAAGTCATTAGACCATGTAAACACAGCCTGCCATTAGTATCAAGAATGCTCAGGACTCAGCATACCAACACTGGGCATTGCCCAATGAACTGGGATGTCAAAGAATAACAAGTGAAAAGATACTCCTATAATCCTTTCTTATTGCACCACTTTTTTTTTTCTTAGTAGGGGAAAGCCATTGAAAGTCAGCCACAACCCACCGCTGGGATTGGCCCTGAAGTTGGAAGCCTGCCCTTGAGTCCTAAATAGTTAGCAATAGAAATAAGAGTTACAAGGGTAACTTATTTCAGATTGTTATTAGTTCTGACCTCAGTGGTATCCCTAAAGACCTCTCTGATCTAGGGCTTTTCTTTCTTTTTCTTTTAACTGGCTTTCAAAAAACAGCCGAACTAGCCTGGTGTGCTTCCATCTTGCCTCACGCCTTACATGGTAGAAAGAAAGAAGGGTCTTATTCTCTGTAGCTCCACGTTGTCATGGTCTGAGAGTCTAGTCTGACCAGGAACACCCGAAGGACAACAGACTGAAGAAGATGGCCTGAAACACCACTCTGCTTTTTGCACATCCACGCCCTAAGCTTAGGAAAGATTAATATCACTGCCATGGGACTTGGGTGCTTCATGCCCTAGGATAGACTGGCCAAAAGGTTAGTCAGATGTCATGGTAGTATCAGCATCCACAGCACTTCCAGAGTGGAAAATGGGTACAGGGATAGTTTAAGGAGACTTTCCGCGGTTGTTATAGGGCATGGCCTTAATATGGTCTGAAGAATATCCATCCAACAAGCACATCCCTAGGCTTGGAGCTGGGGATAACAAAGACAAAAATGAGAACTATCAAAGTGTATGTCTCTACAGGGAAAGGGGAACAAGAACTGAAACCAACAGGAAATGACAAAAACGTTCTTCTACATCACTGAAGATGTTCAATCCTTCTCTGAAATACCTACCATCTAAAATCTATATTTCAACCACTCAACTTAATTTCAGCAACTAACATAATGTGTGGAATATGCTGTTGTCATTCAGTCACTTAGTTATACCCTATTCTTCATGATCCTAAGTTCTGTTGGCAAAGATACTGGAGTGATTTGCCATTTCTTTCTCTGGTGGATTAAGGCAAAGAAAGGGTAAGTGACTTATAGTAGGTGTTTAATAAATGCTTTAATAAATCATTTTGAACTCACTACTCAAGCCATATTTAGATGTATACTATAACTAATGAGGAAAGAGACAAATTCAGAGAAATCTAGCAAGATGTGCATGAACAGATGTAGAGTGAAATGAGCAGAATCAATAGAATAATGTCTACAATGATTGCAATAATATAAAGGAAAGCAGATTGGGAAACATCAGAACCATGATAAATGTAGCAACTCATTACAATGCTAGCAAAATGATGAGGAGTATTCTTCCTACCTCCTGACAGAGAGAAAGACTAAATGAAATGAAACATACTTTCTCAGTCCCAGACAATAAAATAATTGGCTTACTTTTATTATAATTATTTGTCATAAGGAAAGGTTTTGTGGGGGAAGGAAAAAGGAAGTTGTAGACATGATTGAGAAGGTAACGATGGTAATGCAAAAAAAAGGTCAATAAAACATTTAAAAATACACAGACTGTGAGCAGAAAGAACTTCATAAGGGTTCCCAGACAAGCAGGGAAGACATTACAATGGCTTTAAATCTAGCAGTCACTTTAACAAAACAAATATATAAAAAGTTCATAGTTTCACGTATAATTGTCTGCCTGTTCTTCTTGGTATGTTGAAATATTTCTGTTAATGTTTGAATTCATTATAATAAAAAATTTAATATAAAGCATTGAAACAATAAGGTCCTTGAAGATAAATAGTAGGTATGAACCTCTTCTCTCCTAATAAAAATGAGTAAGGAGGAGAGAGAGAAGACAAAGAAAGAAGAAGAAGAAGAAGAAGAAGAAGAAGAAGAAGAAGAAGAAGAAGAAGAAGAAGAAGAAGAAGAACTAAAGGAAGAGAAAGAGGAGGACAAGGATAAAGATAGGGAAGATAAGGAGGAGGACAAGGAGAAAGAGAAATGTTGCTAAGTAGTTCACTACTGATGACATATTATAGCATGTGTACACTTGAAATTTTGGGAGGGAAGTCTGTGTCTGCATCTGCCGTCTTCCTGGGTATATATGACATGACAAGACAGTCCTGTGAGATATGTCAAATCTAACAATCACTCCCCATTTCTGGTGATTCATATGGTGATAAAGGATACTGCCAAAAGGAAACTAGAAATCATTGCTAGAAGCCTTGGTAAATCAGTCCTCCAAGAAATTGGAAAGCTTTGGTACAAAGGTGGTGTTTTCATCATTTCTATCAATTGAAAATAGGAGTTTCTGAAGAGAAAAGTGAATTTGGGAAATGAAGAGCTGGTTAAGGAAATGTTGCCTGAAAAGTGGATTTTGACTTCTGAACCATGGCTTAAAATATAGAAATGATAGGCTCTAAGAGGCCTAGCATTGGGTGCATTTAACAAGGACTGGTAAAATTTTATTTACCTTGAGTCTTTCAAATCTGATCAAGAGGGCTTAAAATTGAAAAGGGAGGGGGAGAAATAAAACTTTCTACATTTATCTTCCAACTCATATTTCTTAGACAGTATCAGCTACTACAGAGAAAGAATAATAGCAGTAGATAGGCTCAATAATTCAAAGCAGACAAGACTCAAGAAAGCAGCTAACATAAAAACCCATCACTTCAGATACACTGTGTGCATTTATACATATGTGTGTGTACAAAATCTAAGTAATAGAACAATTTCAAAGGCAAATTCTCCAAATGAAGGTGAAAAATTCACTTTAACATCATCACTGAGAATAGGGTATCTAGACTAGGGAGATTTAGGTGTTTCTGAAATGAAATGAATGCATTTGGAAAGGTATACCTTATACAAAAGAAGTAGAATACATAAGGAAGAAATAGAAATGATGAATATTATTAAGAAATATATAATCAAAAGACCAGAGAGGAAGGTATAACTTGAGTAAACATTAATGAAGACAAAATAAAATTATGTTGAAATGGTATTGTGTTAAAGACATTTAAACAGTAGGAGGAAATGGATAAGAAATTTGGGAGAATCACTGCAAACCTGGAGTGGACACACAGTATATAGTAGGAAGGGAAAATTTCAAATAACTAGATTTCTACCAGAGTGATTTCTCAAACAAAAGCAGGGTAGCCAATAAATTCTTGACTTCCCACAGTTATCATTTCAGACATCAAAAAAGGAGAGGGAGTAACATGGGGAATGGATTTTGACCAATGAGAAGGAATAAGTTCTTGAAGAAAAAATAATTGGAATCTTCAGGGGAAAAAGAGCACTCTGTCTTAGAATTCATGATAGCACAGAGGAGAAAAACCAGACATAGCCTGAAATACACCCTAGATTGTGTGAGAGCAGATTTCAAAGAACTCAGAGGAAATACTGGAAGGATGCCTTAGTCTAAAATTCTATAGGGGAAGTCAAGCCAAGAGAGATGGAAAGCTGTCAAGAATGAAATTCTCAAGATACAAATGTAAACAGTCCCTGTGAAGAAGAAAAGGGTGAGTTGTCTAAAGAAATCTATGTGGGGGAGTAGCTAGGTGATACAGTAGAAAGAGCACCAGCTCTGAAGTCAGGAGGACCTGAGTTCAAATCTGTTCTCAGACACTTAACACGTCCCAGCTGCGTGACTCTGGACAAGTTACTTAACCCCAATTGCCTCAGCAAAAAAAAAAAAAAAAGAAAGAAAGAAAAGAAAAGAAAAAGAAAGAAAGAAAGAAAGAAAATGAAATATATGTGGAAACATGGGGAGCAGACCAACAAACTTAAATTTTAATATAATAATAATAAGTATAAGTACAGGACCTGTTATTTCACTGGTATAGGAAATTATGACTCTTTGCAGGTGGTGTGTGGCTCTATTTAAAGAACCCGTATAAATCATCAGCTTTTTTGGTTCATCATTCTTTTACTGAGATAATTTTGAATCTTGATTGTCACCCAGTATTGGATATTTGGCACTAGCAAATTTAATATATGTGTCACCTATATCTTCATCCAAACAATTGACAAAAATGTTTAAAAAGCACACTGTCACATATAGATTTCCAAGGCTCTTCTCAAATGTGCTACTTCCCAAATGATATTGGTTCATTAATGACTGCTCTTTGAGAGTGATCATTCAACCAATTCCAAACCCTCTATCTATTATTCATATAGCTCTTTTCTTCCATCTTGTTCACAAAGATGATGGGAAGCTTTATTAAATATTTGTTGAAATATAAGTATACAATACCTGCTGTATTTTTCTGATATACCAGTTTCATAACTCTGTCAAGAAAGGAAATGAGATAAGTCTGGTGTGATGTGCTTAATGAGTTATACTGGCTCTTAGTGACAATTTCCCTCTCTAATGCTCACAGACCGGATCTTTAAGTTGTTCTAAAATTTTACCTAGAATATATAAACTCTGCAACTGTTTCAAAGCTCATTGGAAGAAAAATGAATTTTGCTGCAGTTTGGATTACCATTTAAGTTTATGGTATCTAGAGCTACTTACAACCTAATAGAGGAGAAATCTCTCTGGGGTAACTATGTCACCCTTTGTTTTGGAAGGAAGAACCATGGAAGGAAAGAAAGGTTTTGCATCTGCTTTGCTGTGAGAAGATACTTGGTTTTCATGAGAGCTGATACCATAACATGAAATTCCCTGCTGTTTGAAAAACTGGCTAGGGAACAACTTTAAGACCTAGTTGCTAAAGATGGAGAAAATACTCCAAGCCATAGAGCAGATCTGAGGAGCTTATCATTTTTCTGGTATGGAAAAATCTGTTGCTTTTTAAAAAGTGTAACATCTTCTTAGCATCTTGCCTTGGGTGGCTGTGTGTTAAAAAGAACCTAAGAGAGACAGAGAAATGACTTCATCCAGAAGGAAAACTGTGAGGACCAAAAGGCAAGCAGATAGCAGAGAAACATTTTTACCCAGAAGGTCACGCATGCTATAGGCAACTCTCTAAATAGACCAAGAACATATCAAGATCTACTATCAACAGTCATATATTGCCCCAGACACATTGATTTTTCTACTCACGTGTCTCTCTGCTAAGTTTCTATGTGTGCCCCTTTTCTCTTTCGCCTGGACATTGGGTAAATTGGTAGGAGAATGTGATCAAGGTTTAGCAGATACTGTTATATTTTGATTATTTTTGATCATTTCTGGTTTTTATTGAGTAAATGGTATGGTTGCTTCTTTTCTTGCTTTATCATCCAGTGTATGCTGCAAATTTAAGAGACAGAGACAGAGAGGCAGAAAGAGACAGACAGAGAGACAGAGAAACAGAGAGAGAGAGAGAAAGAGACAAAGAGAATTATAGCATCATGGTTGTGGCTATGGTTGAGCCCACTCTAAGAGAAAAAAAAAAGACTTACTATTATGAGAGCAAGGTAGGTTGCCATATACTTAAGTAATACTGCCCTATGAGTGCGTCCATAGCCATGACTCAACCAAATTTGTATGGATTGATACAAAGTGAAGTGAGCAGGACTTCAAGAACAAATTATGCAATAAAAATGGTATGTTATATAATAACAATAATAAAGAAAAGCAACTATATAAAACTTAAGGACTTTTATCAATATAATAACTACAATTCCAAAAGTTTGATAATGAGACATGCTACCATTTCCCAGAAAAAGGCATGAAGAATAATATATATTTTCATATATACAGTGAAGATTTGTTTTTCTTGATTGTGAATGTTTGTCCCAAGAGTTTTCTTTCTTTTTTTTTCCTGGGGGAGGGGGTAGAAGAATTAGGTAGAGAGGGACACTAATAATAGGGTTTTCAAAGAAAAAAAAACAAAAGAGAATTATAGACTTTTTTTTTTTCAATTCATAGAAAAGAAAAGAAGAAATACCAAAAGGAAACACAGATAAGTGGGACAACTTTGGAAGTTAGATATTAAATTTATTATGTAGTTAAAAAGAAAAGTATGTGCTACATAATAGTGGTTTGTGGTTAGATATACAATCCTCTTTTATGTATATTAAATTCATTTTATTGGAGATTTGTTAAATTTGGAATAAGAATAAATAATTTTAAGAGAATAAATTACTGAGGAATAAAATATTTCCTTGCTATAGTGAGGTTCATTATAAGATTAGATAATATATATTTATTTATAGTGGATTGAGTTAGCTTTCTTATGTAATTTTCTTTATCTTCCTTCAGAAGCATATGAATAGTATATTTCTTTATTATTACTACTCATTTTTGACTAACAGACTCCACATTTTTCATAATAGAGGAAGGTAGGGCTAAGAGCTAGCTGTCCTGAAGAAAAGCCACCCTTTCAAAGGACATAGGAATGTTCAATAAGGTTACAGATTTCAAAATGATCCTTCGAATCTTTTAATAAACACCTCTAGCCTTGTTTAGTTAAAAAAAAAAAGCTAATGAAATCAACAAGTATTTATTAAGGACCTATTATATCCCAAGTACTGTGTAGTATGGGAGCCATAAAAACTAATACAATATTAAGGTTGCATTGAAGGAGGCTGTTCTTATGCCTACAGAAATTGGAGGTATAAATTTCTGTTATTTTTCTAAAGCTATAAGATTTGTTTTAAAATATAAAGGAGAGGTAATCAATCTTACCCAACCTTATTATTGCCTATATTTAGCAGCAAATACCTCTCTAATCAAGTTATTTTGTGATAAATCAGCATCTCTCAGAATGTAGGAAAGGAAAAAGAAAACCTATTCACAAAATATATGTATTCACATAAAGTTTCCCAAAGGATACTTCTTATAGTCAGAGATGCAAGAGAGCTCTAGGCAGCAGATCCTATAAATCTTCAAGTCTATATGTGATCAAGTTGGGGTGGAGTAATCTAAGGGCACTGATCAAATGCATCACTGCAGACAGCTTCCTAGTTTCCCCATATAGACATCCTGATACCACATCTGTTGTGTATTGAGGATGCTCCCTTCATTTCCCTTTTCTTCTTAAGGTTTGTAGGGAAAAGATTGGTAAGGATGCAAAGCTTTATTATCTCTTTGAGCACTGTAATTTTTGAGGGGAGCAGAGAAGAGGGAAACAATGTGAGGGGAAGGGTCTAAATCATCCCATGGATGACATTGAGTCTACTCCTATAGGGACAGAGATCTGGTGCCAATAATCTTAAATGGACTCTGAGAAATTCCCACAGAGCTCAGGAGCCCACTCCTCTGAACAGATGGTCATAAATTATTAAGGGCCTTGATAGCAAAAGAAAGAACAAGTATATTATTGTTTGTTCAAAGGTCAATTGATAAATGGCCGATGTATATAAACTGGCAGTTTTCAGAGGAAGAAATCCAACTTTCAATAGTCAACATGAAAAAAAATGCCTAACAATGCTGTTGTTCAGTTGGGTCTGACTCTTCATGACCCCATTTGGCTTTTTCTAAGATAAAAATAGTAATTATGTTCGTTCTCATTTTTTCATCTTTTTTTTTCTTAAAGCATTTTAATTTTCAAAATATATGCATGGATAATTTTTCAACATTGACCCTTGAACAACTTTGTGTTCTAAATTTTCTCCCTTCCCTCCATCCCCTTCCCTAGATGGCAAGTAATCCAATATATGTTAAACATGTTGAATATATATGTGTGTGTGTGTTAAATCTAATATATGTGTGTGTGTGTACATATTTATACAATTATCATGTTGCACAAGAAAAAGGAGAACAAAAGGAGAAGAAATGAGAAAGAAAAAAATACAATCAAACAACAACAAAAAGAGTGAAAATACTATATTGTGATCCATACTCAGTTCCCACAGTTATCTCTCTGGGTGTAATTGGAACTGGTCTGAATCACCTCATTGTTGATGAGAGCCATGTCCATCAGAATTGATCATTGTATAATTTTGCTGTTGCTGTGTGCAATGATTTCCTGGTTCTGCTCATTTCACTCAGCATCAGTTCATGTAAGTCTCTCTAAAATCATCCTGCTGATCATTTCTTATAGAACAATAATATTCCATAACATTCATATATCACAATTTATCCAACCATTCTCCAATTGATGGGCATCCACTCAGTTTCCAGTTTCTTGCCACTACAAAAAGGGCTGCCACAAACAATTTTTGCACATGGGGGTCCCTTTCCCTTCTTTAATATCTCTTTGGGAGATAAGCCCAGTAGAAACACTGCTGGATCAAAGGGTATGCACATATTGATAGTCCTTTGGGCATAATTCTAAATTGTTCTCCAGAATGGTTGGATCATTTCACAACTCCACCAACAATGTATTAGTGTTCTAGTTTTCTCACATCCCCTCCAACATTTGTCATTATCTTTTCCTGTCATCTTAGCCAATATGAGAGATATGTAGTAGAACTCAGAGTCATCTTAATTTTCATTTCTTTGATCAATAGTGATTTGGAGTACCTTTTCATATGACTAGAAATGGTTTTAATTTATTCATCTAAAAGTTGTCTATTCATATTCTTTGACCATTTATCAATTGGAGAATGGCTTGAATTCTTATAAATTTGAGTCAACTCTATATATTTTAGAAATAAAGCCTTTTTCAGAACTTTTGAATGATAAAATGTTTTTCCAGATTATTGCTTCCCTTCTAATCTTGTCTGCATTAGCTTTGGTTGTACAAATTTTTTTTAACTTAATATAATCAAAATTATCTATTTTTTGTTCAATAATGAATTCCAGTTCTTCTTTGGCCACAAATTCCTTCCATCTCCACAGATTTGAGAGGTAAACTAGCCTAATTTGCTTATAATATCATTCTTTATGTCTAAATCATGAACTCATTTTGACCTTATCTTGGTATACAGTGTTAAGTATGGGTCAATGGCTAGTTTCCAATTTTCCCAGCAGTTTTTGTCAAATAGTGAATTCTTATCCTAAAATCTGGAGTCTTTGGATTTGTCAAACACTTGATTGCCATAGTTATTGACTATTTTGTCCTATGAACCTAACCTATTCCACTGATTAACTCGGTTTCCTAGCCAGTACCAAATGGTTTTGATGACCGCTGCTTTGTAATATAATTTTAGATCTGGCACAGCTAAGCCACATTCTTTGGCATCTTTTCACTAATTCCCATGAAATTCTTGACCTTTTGTTCTTCCAGACAAACTTTGTTATAATTTTCTTCTAGATCTGTAAAATAATTTCTTGGGAGATTGATATGGCACTGAATAAGTAGGTTAGTTTTAGGAAATATTGACATTTTTATTATATTAGCTCAGCCTATTCATGAGTACTTGATATTTTTCCACTTGAAAAGTGTTTTGTAGTTGTCTTCATATAGTTTTTGACTTTCCCTTGGCAGATAAATTCTCAAATATTTTATATTATCAACAGTTATTTTGAATGGAATGTCTCTTTGTATGTCTTACTGCTGGACTTCATTGGTAATATATAAAAATCCTGATGATTTATATGAATTTGTTTTGTATCCAAAACAAAAGTTTGCTAAAATTGTAGATTGTTTCTAGTAGTTTTTTACTTGATTTTCTGGGATTGATGATATCATCATATCATCTGCAAAGAGTAATAATTTGGTTTCCTCATTATCTATTCAAATTCCTTTAATCTCTTTTTCTTCTCTTCTTGCCAAAGCAAGCATTTCTAATATAATATTGAATAATAAGGGTGATAGCGGGCAACTTTGTTTCACTCCTGATCTTATTAGGAATGGTTCTAGTTTGTCCCTATTTCATATATTGCTTGCTAATAGTTTTAAATAGATGCTACTGATCATTTTAAGGAAAAGTCCATTTATTCCTATACTTTCTAATGTTTTTAATAAAAACATAATGTTTTTAACAATAGAATTAAATACATTAATTCTAATGTGTTTAATAATAATGTTAATTTTAAAAGTTTTAAATATATTTATGTTTTAAAATAAAAATAATATTTTTAATAAACTATTACTTTATCCAATAATATTGGATAAACATTATAATCCAACATTATTGGATTTTATCAAATGATTTTTCTGCATCTATTGAGATAATTATAAGATTTTTATTAGTTTGGTTATTTATATAATCAATTGTGTTAATGTTGAATCAGTCCTGCATTCCTAGTAGAAATCCTACTGGTCATAGTGTATTATCCTGGAGATGACTTTCTGTAATCTCATTCTGGAATAATATTTTATTTAAGATTTTTGCATCAATATTCACTAGGGAAATTGGTCTATAATTTTCTTTCTTTGTTTTCACCCTACCTGATTTAGGTATCAGCTCCATATATATCTGTCATAAAAGGAATTTGGCAGAATTCCTTCTTTTCCTATTTTTTAAAATAGTTTGTATAATATTGGAATTAATTGTTCTTTGAATATTTGGTAGAATTCACATATAAACCCATCTAGCCCTAGAGAATTTTTTTTAGGGAATTGTTATGTTTCTTTTTCTAAAATGGGACTATATAAGTAATTTGTTTCCTTTTATGTTAATCTAAAGAATCTATATTTTTGTAAGTATTCCTCCATTTCTCTTAGATTATCAAATTTATTGATGAATAGTTGGGCAAAATAATTCCTAATTATTGCTCTAATTTCCTCTTCATTGATGGAAAGTTCTCCCTTTTCGTTTTTGAGACTAACAATTTGATTTTCTTCTTTTCTTTTTCTAATCAAATTAAATAAATGTTTATCTATTTTATTGTTTTTTTTTTCCATAAAACCAACTCTTAGTTTTGTTTATTTAATTCAACAGTTTTCTTATTTTCAATTTTATTTTCAGAATTTCAAAATTGGTTTTTAATTGGCAATTTTTAATTTGTTCTTTTTCTAGCTTTTTTAATTACAAGCCCACCATTTGGGGTTGTCTTGACAACTGTCAAGACAACCCTACTGGAGTAGTTTGCCATGTTTTCTCCAGCTTATTTGATAAAGGAGGAAATTGAGACAAATAGGGTTAAGTGATTTGTCCAGAATCATACAGTTAATAAGTGTCTGGGGATAGATTTGAATTCATAAAGATGAGTTTTCCTGAGTCTGAGTCCAGCACTCTAATCACTGTCCCATCCACCTCAATTAGCAAAGGGTCATCTATAAAGTTCTGCCTAATACATCTCCCATTGACAACATTGACAAAAAAAAAAAAAGATGACAAGTGTCAGAAGGGCTCTAGAAAACCAGATATATTACTGATCTAATCATTCTGGAAAGCAACTTATAATTCTACCCAAAAAGGTATTAAACTGCAAACCCTTTGTCCTAGCAACACCACTACTAATAAGAGTAGTAGAGAACAAAGAAAGAGGTAAATGGCCTGTATCTGCAAAAATATTTATGATTCCTATCCTATTTGTGGTGACAAATGATGAGAAACTGAGAGGATATTCTCATCAAATGGGAAATGGTTGAACAAGTTATGGTACATGAATATTACAGAATATTATTGTCCTATAAAAATGGTGAAAAAAAAAAGAATTGGTGAAGGGGTAGATTTCCAAGATACCTAAAAAGGCTTATATGAACTAATATAGAGTGAAGTGAGTAGAAACAGAAGAACAATTTATTCAATTACAAAATATTTATAAAATCAACCAATTTTGGAAGGGCTTGCAGTGACGTATTCTACTCACTTCCTAATAGAGAACTGATATATTCAGAGGGGATGTTGAGAAGAAATTGTTTTTTCTGACCTTGTGGAAATTTGTTTTGCTTGGCTATATATTTGTTACAGAGATTTTATATTTCTTGCTTTCTCAATTGGAAAGTGAAGAAAGAGAGGGAGATAAGATGAATCATTTAAAAAAATAAAATTTAATCCAGACAAATAAAATATGAGTTTGTTTATATTTTGATTCCCTGATTTAACTTTTTGATATCCTGATCCAGTATCCAGACCTTAAAACACATTACAGGTACAGTAAATAGATTAATAATTTGGACATTTTGTTCAGTCCTTGATATGCTGGAAGAGCTTGCTTTTTTGAGAAGGGCCAGCAGGTACTTACAAATGTGTGAATGGATGTACACATTTCTCAGCTAACAATGTCAAGTTGCTGCTGTTTACAAAGTAAGGATAGAATTTGAGTTAAAAAATTCTAAGGAGCAAACATGATTATGGGAAGTCACAGCAGCTACAAAGCAGATATTAGGAGTGAATTATTATAGTCAGAGTTTAACTGGTAATCTTATTACACTTTTCCCTGTTCAAGACATGTTTCTAGCTCTGAGTCCAAGTGTGGACACTTGGGGGTTTGGGGTTGAAAAACTAGAATGTGTCAAGAATGGAGTAACTGGGATGATCCTCCATGCCTGGAACAATCTCCCTCATCCCTTCCATGTATGAGACTCCTAGCTTCTTTTAACTCTCAACTAAAATTCCACCTTCTACAGGAAACCTTCTTAATTCCAAAGTCTTACCTCTATTAATTATCTCACATTTATTCTGTCTATAGCTTATTTGCACATATTTCTTTACATCTTATCTCTCCCACCTTGGATTGTAAGCACATTAAGCAGAGGAACTATCTTTTGCCTCTTTTTTGTATCCCTATTGCTTATCTGAGTGCCTGGCACATAATAGATGCTTAATAAATGTGGTTTATTTATCCTTGAAAGAAAAAATACTGGTAGCCACCTTCAAAAATTCGGAGGGATGTCTTGGGGAAGAAGGATGAAGAAGAGTGTAGTAGGAAGAGGGACAGGTTTGGAATCAGAGAAGTAAGTTTAAATTCTGAGTCTGAGACTTATTACTTAAATAATATTAGCCACATCACTTCCCTACTCTGAGCCTTAAAGTCCTTCTCTATGAAATGAAAGAATTGGATCTTAAGGTCTCTAAGATTCTTTCCAACTTTACAGCTACAATCCCATAAACCTATTATGTTTGACTCCAGGGAATAGGAGTAGGATCAATGAAAAGAAGAATGAGGGTAAAATTTAGAACCAAAGTAAAACAAATCCTCCTGATAATTAAACAAGATAGAAATAAGGGTAGGAAATGGAAATAAGGTTCATTAGAAAAGGAACTCCCCAAAGAGGAAAATTTATTTAAAAAAACAAACAAACAAACAAACAAAAAAACAGATCAGCACTTTGTCTACAATTTATAATCAGAGAGTTTCCTGGAGCACTTAGACATTAGGTGATTCCTTCAAGATCACACAGCCAGAGACAGAATTTGAACTCAGGTGTTCCTTACTCTGAGAGCGGCTCTCTGTCCACTGTACCATACAGAATTGTTTGAAACTGGAAGGGGCCTTCCATGAGAAGTATCCGATTCCCCCCTTACTGATAGTTTTCAAAAAAAAATCTGGATGACCACTTGTTAGGCTTTATTATGTGATTCCATGGATCTCAGCAGGGTTGGGAAGTAAGCCCAGATGAGCTCCCACTGCCCACTGCTTCCCCAGTTGCAAGTTAGTCCAGGAGTTTTAAAATGAGAGAGAAATCTTTTATTCAGTGACTCTCATGAGAAGCAGGTGTATTCATGAATGAGACTTACAAAATACTATGCCAGAGCAAGGTTTATACTACTAGTTAAGGTTCTTAACCCCTCCCTTCAAGGTTTGGATTGGCCAGATTTACAGTAAGAGTTAGTTACAATTGGTCAAATTTATCAAATGAATGATAGGTTGGTTTACAATCAGAGTTACAATTGGCTAAATTTTCTATCTAAATGGCAAGAGGGTTGGTTTACAATCCCCTTTATTCACCTATTCCATATGTCAAAAGGTTTCCATTGATCCTACCTGGTTTGGAACCAGATTTAACTCTAGGCCCCTTTGTCAGGAACTTTGTTGCTTACCCAATTCCTTGATTCAGAGATGATTGGTTGGAGATATCTTAACAAGATATTTCATCTCTTCCTTTATCCTGTTTTGACAATATCTGTGGGACCCAATTGCTCATACTTCTCACATTGGTACATGAGAAGAACCACAAAGGAGTGAGTTGTTGGTAATGCGGTAGTGGGATTCTTAATCAGGTGTGGAGTGGACCCCATCTAAGGGCCCTTTTGATTGAGATCCTGGGATTCTATGATTCTGTGAATAGCTATTTTTGTTTCTCCATCTTTAAAATGGGGACAATGAGGGAGAACTGGGTAGCACACAGCAATTTGTTAGGTGACTTTGAAGGAACATTGTATAGAGAAAATGCCCTGCCTACTAGGGTTATTCATAGCCTCTTGCCAAGCTCCCTGCCTTGAAAGACTTTAGATCTGAATTTGCATTTGTTGTTTCCAAAAATAGAAATTGGGCTGGGAGACAGGACCTGTGAATGAAAAGAGAGGAGCAAGGGGAGAAGCAGTTACTTTAGACATGCAATTTGGGCGCATATGCGTTAGTTCCAAATATAACTGGAAAGGGAAGTTCAGGAGATGTTGCTTTATGCCTTCATTACAGGTGATTGCTTTCTATAACTGCCTAGGAGACATAGAACACTAACTCTGGACTGGCCGCTTGGAAAAAAAAAAGTCATATAGCCCCAGAGTTTTTGAGAGTTAATTGGCTCCCACCGAAGGATAGGGATGGAACAGAGCCTGCATCCCTGCCACTTAGGACTCCCATGGTGGCAGTGGAATGGTATTCAGATAGGAAGAGATTAAAGTCACTTTTCTTCAGCTTGGTTTCCCACTTGGATCTCATTTTGGAGATGAATATGGCAGTATGGGGGTTCAAGCCTTCCAAGGCTTCCAGCTCCCTCTGCTAACACACAGCATGACTGTTGTCCTTGAGCTTCAATACAGGAGAAAATGAAAAAACAGATCCTGCTTGTCCTTGGTGGACAAAAAAGAAAGATGGCCAAGGAGGAAAATAAAGAGGTCCATATTGAGTGAATGTCTACTGAGTTCAATCCTATGCCAAGATGTTAGAAAAAAATTTTAAAGCAGGACATAGCTTCACTATGAAACTAATATGCTAACTGATGAAACATAGTTAACTTATCAATAATAATAAAAATATTATTATTTTTTGCCTTAGGGATCAATTAGGTGGTATAGTGGATAGAGTATCAGCCCTGAAGTCAAATCTGACCTCAGAAACTTCACATTTTCTAGCTGTGTGACCCTGGGCAAGTCATATAACCCTACTTGCCTCAGGAAAAAAATTAAGAAAGAAAGAATAATAAAAATGAGATGGGGGAGGTGGGGAATAGAATTAGGTGCTAGTGTTCAGTCCAGCTTATGAGAACTCAGTAAAAAGGTAGGATACAGAAACTCAGAATCTCAGAGCTGGAGGGAAAAAGTATTAGAAGAAGAGGAATAAGGTATAAGAATACTGGAAAGGTAGGAAGGGTCCAGATTATAAAAGCCTTTAAAAGCCAACAAAGGATTTTAGGTTTTAGGCTTTCAAAGTAATGGGGTAATACTAAAGTTGGCTGACTGAATGAGAGAATGAGAAGATATGCACTTTAGGAGGACCAATATGACAGCTCAGTGAAGGACAGACTGGAGTGAGAAAAGACTGGAGGCCAGGAAATCAGCCAGCAAGTTATTGCAATAGTCCAGAACTGAGGTAATGAGGGTTTGGACCAAGGTGGTAACAGCATCAGAGGGAATATATAGAAGAGATGTTGAAAAAGAAAAAATAACAGAATTGTTATTAATAACTGATTTTGTATGGGGGGAAGGGGACTGAGAGACACCTGGGTTGATTGCCTGGCTACCTGGGAAGTACTCCTTTTTAAAAAATAATTATAACTTTTTTTCAAAAGTCACGCAAAGATAGTTTTCAACACCCATCTTTGCAAAACCTTGTGTTCCAAATTTCTCTCCTTCCTGTCCCACCTCTACCCTCCCCTAGACAGCAAGTAATTTAATATAGGTTAAATATGTATGATTCTTCTAAATATATTTCCACATTTATCATACTGCACAAGAAAAATCAAATCAAAAGGGAGGGAAAATGAGAAAGGAAAAAAAAAAACAAACAACAACCAAAAAAAGGCAAAAATACTATGCTGTGATACACATTCAGTCTACACAATCCTCTCTCTGGGTACAGATGGCTCTTTCCATTACAAGTTTATTAGAATTGCCTTGAATCACCTCATTATTGAAAACAGCCAAGTGAAGGCAGTATTCTTGACAGTAATAGGAATGTAAGGATGAGAGGAAGTTTTAGGGAGAAAGACATTGGGTTCAGTTTTGTACATATTGAGCTTAAGATGTCTGTGAGAGGTCTAAAGGCAGTTGGAGAAATGATTCAGGAGACCAGCAGTTAGGGCTAAACAAATAGATAAGATAATCACCTGCTTAGAAATGATAATTAAGTCCCTAGGAACTGAAGATATCACCAAATGTAACATATAGTGGGAGAGAAGAGAAGAATCATAACAGAAATCATGACAGAACCCTGGAGGACAGAAAGTAGCCAGTAGACAGAGACTGATAAGTAGTAAGTAAGTGCGTGGGGATAGTAGAGTGGACAATCTGCTGGAGAAGACAGGATAAAATGGGATCTCTTGTTCTTATAAAAGTATTTGTCTTTCTTTGCAAGAAAAATACTTGATTATATAAGACAGAAATAGAGAAAAAAAGGAATATAAATGATGAGAGATAAGGAGGAGAAAAGAAAATGGAGTTCTTGGAAAGTGGTTTCAATTTTTTCAGAGAAATATGAAACAAGGTCCTCAGCAGAGAAAGAAGTGGGAGTGTCACAAATTGGTCAAATAGAAATATATAATAGGATCATCTTGCTGCAGTGAGAGCCAGGTTGAGATTATGTAACATAAATTTGTAATGGATCCAGTCAGCATGGTTCCATTTTTTCTAACACTAAATCTGATTCTCAATCACAATGTCACAAAAAATCAAGCCCTTTTTGGTAGTCAGGACAATTCCCTTCTCTGTTTCTCAACTGAAATAAAAAGGAAATGGAAAGAAGTCAAGGTCAGAGAAAGACTGGAGTGAACAGGATGAAAACTCCCTTTAGGAGAAGAAGAAAGAGAGAGACATAGAGCTACAGAGATAAAGAGACACAGAGAGACATTCAGGGAGTGACCAAAAGACAAAGACACAGACAGAGCAGAACTGACAGAGAGAGACTAAGAGAAATAAGGATAGGAGGGAGGGAGGGAGGGAGAAAGGGAGAGAAAGAGAGAATCAAATCTTTTATAACTAGCTTTATAGATCCCGATGTAGAAATCATTCATTCAGGACTTCTTAATATGAGGCCCTGAAGTTTTTATACACAAATAACTATTTCAATAAAATTGACTTCCCCTGTAATCCCATACACTTTATGTTATACATTTACAAACATGATTCTGAAAAGGGGTCCGCAGGCTTCACCAAACTGCCAAAAGAATCCATGACCCCACAAAGGTTAAGACTCTATGCATTAATTCATTAATTTTTTTACAAATATGTAATTCTTTTTAACTTTATTTATTTATTTATTAAAAGTACAAGAAAAGGTAAAAAGCTTAAATAATTCAATTCTGTCCAGACAATTATTCAGTGACTATTATATTTAAGATACTGTACTAGGTTCTAAGGATTAAAAAGATAAACAAAAGTCTTCTGCCCTTAAGAAGACTGCATTCTACTAAATAAGATGTAATCCTTACTCTGGCAGAGCTTACAGTCTTGGAAAGTAATGATAACAATACACAGAACTCTTTCATGAGTGGTACATTTGACCTAGATTTATGGTGTAAGGGAACATCTCCCACCAACAGCCAACTGGTCCATAATTTATCATCTTAAAGACCTGCCTGGAGCATAAAGAGCTTAAGCAAGTTCACCATTTGTATGTGTTTTAAGTATAGGCTCTGAACCCAGGTTTGTCTGGACTTCCACTCATTGGGGTAAGCTGACTTTTGATAAGTGTGTCAGAGGTACAAGCAAAATGTCATTTAAGTGGTGACAGATTAGGAGAACCAGAAAACTCTTTATAGTTAGGTAGCCCTGGAATTGGATCATAGAAGGAATTCAACAAGTAGAGAAGGGGAAGGAGGACATTCCAGGGTTAGGTTACCAACCTAAGAAAAAGCATAGACTTGGGAGATTGTGGAGTGTATTTAGGAAAAAGATATCGTCAAATACTCTTGTGAGAATCAAGCCCATTCACCCACATCCAGTCCAAACATGGTATAATAGGAACAGTGCTGGTTTTGGACTCAGAAGTCCTGAATCCAGATTCTGGTCCTGCCACTTACTGCTTGTGTGACCTTGGTCAAGTTATTTAACCAAACTGGGCATGAGTTTCTTATCTGTACAATGAAAGGGTGAGAGGAGATAAGACTTTCAAGATTCCTTCCAATTCTCTATTCTATAATCTGAAGGTCTATGAGACACTTTTTCTCAACTACTACGTCCAATGGTAGTACAGTAAGAATTAAACTTTGGCCCCCTCACTTTGCAGAGGAATCCTATTGGTTCCCTCCCATTTTCTCCCCTTCTACAATGAGAATAGATGTACAAATTAATTATGTCTGCAAAAAATGCAAGCACCCATTGCCCCGACCCTTTCTTAGATGTGCCCCATTCCAACTAGGGAAGACAGTACAATATAATGGGGAAATCATCAGCTGTGTTCAAATCCTCCTTCTGACTCAGCTCTGTCACTTTGGACAAGTCATTTAGATCTCCCACTTTAATCTCTCTGGATCCTCATTTCCTCATTAGTAAAATGAGAAGTTTGATCTCTGTGGTCATTTCCACTGAATCTCTGATTCTATGATAGGCCTAGAGAGGACCCCATCAATCCACCTACACCTTCCACAGTTGTTAATGGTGCTAGAATGACATTAAGAATTCTTGTTCAGATAGCGGTCATGAGTAAATGAAGCATCCACCATGCTTTTGGCTCAGCCCTCCTGTTTTGAATACCATTTTCATAAATTTATGTGTTATGGTCCAACAGTCTCCAAATCCAAGTATATGTAAAAGAAAATTAATCAATTAGTGTGAGTAACTACAATGGTATTTAAACCAATATTCAAAGCACAACCCCCAGAACATACAGAATTGATTTGTTAAGCCAATCTATTATATCACCTTGTGGGTCAGCAGAGCCTGAAATCCCACTACCTGATCAGCAACAAGGCAGGAAGCATCCTTCTTTTCTCTCATTTGATATCCCCCGTCCCCATCTTGATCCCACCCAGAAATGTGAAACTACTAGGGGAAAAAACACCTTTGAAAGATTTCCTAATGTTGTGTCAATACATAACAATATATCATGATAGAGGCAGTGCCGAGAATAAGAGAATGATGGATGTCCAGCATCCTCTCCGAGATCCCGCTCTAATGTTTTATGGACACATTTTCACTCAAATATTCCAGTGCCTCAGGAAGACGGGAGAGATTTTTCTCCCCCAGTTTGTTAATGGGCCATTTAGGGCAAAGAGGTCAAATGTGCCCTTGTCATGGAGCAACTCAGCTGAGTTAATGAACTCTGTTGCTAATAGAGTATTTGGTCTATGGTGCCCTGTAGTAGCCTTCTGGGATACACCCCTAAATGACATGTTCCCAATTAGCCAAAGAGTAGAGATCTGAATAAAAGTGTTATCGTTCCCAGATTCTGACTGCCCTTCTCTCCATCCCATGCCAGAAACAAAGAGGAGCAATCCTCATCCAAATCAGAAAAGGAAAATAAAATGAATGAATGAATGCAAAAATAAAAAGGTAAGGACTGAGTCCTGTATTTTTATTATGCTTTATTATTTTCAAAACATTAAAAATACAAGTTCTGGTTTGTGCTCATCCTGGAAAGTTCTACAGGACAAGAAGAAGCTATAGATCCCATAGAATCTTAGAACTAGGATTCTAACAACTAGTTCTCATTTTCCTCTTAAAGACAAAGAAGGAAGCTGACCCTAGAGAAGTTAACTTATTTGCCCAAGTTCACCAAGTTAGGTAGGGACAGACATTACTACTTTACAACTGAGGAGACTGAGGGTCAGAGATCATAAATGATTTCCTAAGGTCAGGTCACTGAATAATGACAGATATTATTAACTGGTTTACAAATGGGAAAACTAAGGCTCAGAGTAGTTCAATGATTTGTTCAATTAGTAGTCACAGGCTGAGGAGCTGTGTCTAAGGGGATTTGGCCAAATTCACATGGGACAATGGAGGCAAAGCCAAGAACAGGACCAAGTTTTCTGACTCCCCAGTCTAATGTTGTCTCCACTAAGGAGGTAAAAAACAAAAACAAAACCATGTCAGCTATAACACTTAACAACATGGCAAAACTTGAATCTAGTCATGGAGTCTTTCTCAATAAGTATTAAGTGTCCCTTGATAACTAATAGTGAGACAGAGACAGACAGAGAGACAGAGACAGAGAGAGACAAAAAGAGACAGAGACAGAGAGAGAGGAAAAGAAAGACAGAGATAGAAACAGAGAGAGACGGAGAGACAGAGAGGAAAAGAGACAGAAACAGAGAGTCAGAGAAAGAGAAGAAAAGACAAGGAGAGACAGGTGGGGGTAGAAGGAAGGAAAGAAGAAAACATTTATTAAGCACCTGCTCTGTGCCAAGCACTGTGATAAGGGCTTTACAAATATTAGCTCATTTGATTTTCACAACAACCTTAGTAGGTGCTATTATCATCCCTATCTTATATTTGAGGAAACTGAGGCAAACAGGGTCAAGTGTCTTAACCAGGATCACACAGTTAGGAAGCATTTGAGACGGGATTTAAGCTTGTCTTTTTTACCCAGCTAAGTAGTACAGTAACCCAAGTTCAAATTCAACTTTAGACCCTTCCTATCTGTGTGTCCCTGGGCAAGTCACTTAACTGTTTCCCTCCTCTAAAATGAGCTGGAAAATGACATGGCAAACCAATTCAGTATTTTTCCCAAAAAAACAAAAACAAAAACAAAAACAATGGGACCACAAAAAGTCAGACACAATTAAAAACAATTGAAAACAACAACAACTTGCTTATTGCAGCTCCATCCACCTCAATACCCATCTGCATTAGGACACATTCCCTTTCTCTTCCCTTGCAAGTAATCAGCTATGGGACCATAGCTATTTGGTGACAGAGCTAAAACATAGAGCTCCTGTTTCCCAATCTCCAAGAGGAGAAATCCAAAAGGAATTCTTAGGCAGAATAGACTTTTTCAGGGGCTATAGACCAGGAGGGTATCTCAGTGACTCAGCCCCGAGTTACCTGCCCTTTCCAGTTCATGAGAAACTGTCCATGGAAATGAGACTCATGTCCTGGGAGAGACATCCCATCCTGTCCTGCAGCATCCACCTTGTGCGCTTGTACGATCTGTTCTGACCTTTGGGTTGATGAGAAAGGTTTCCCAGAGGAATAAAACAGACCAGATGTGCCTAAAGCAATAGATCTTGATTATGGTGTGTTTAAGCTCACACAAGAGGAGGCTTTAAGGTGACACTTGGAGGAGTCGGAACATAAGACAAGGAAAATATAACAAGAGCAACAACCAACCCTCCTGGGATTTTCTTGGACACTTTTTCAGGAATCATGTTTCACTTCCTTTCTCTCTCTATCCATCCTTTCCCTAGCCTCACTCAATCCAGTACAGGGATAGCAGACTAGATGCTACGAGTGAGGAACAGCAAGAAGACCATATGGGCTGGATCATAGGATATAAGGGGGAAGACTAATGTAAAATAATACTGAAAAGGCTGATCTTGAGCAGATTGTGAAAAGCTTTAAAACTAAAGACAAAGTTTGATCTTAAAAGCAACAGAGCAGCAATGGAGTTGGTTGAGTAGATTAGTTACCTAGTCTTATCTTCACTTCAGGAAAATCACTTTGGCAACTGTGTAGAGATTGGATTAGAGTGAGGAGAGATTTAAGGGAGAAAGATCAATTAGGAAATGATTGCCTTAGTACAGGTGGGAGATAATAAAAGATTTGAATTAGAGTGGAGAGACTATAAGAGAATGGACAGGTAAGAAGAGAAACATGTGAGAAAGGTAGAATGGCAGTCTCATGTGGCTTCTTAAACGTTTCCACTCACAATCCGTTTTTGCCCAAGAAATTTTTACAGGATTCTGGGTATAAAATGGGTATATAAGTCAAACATTTACTGATAATAAATCACAAAGAAATTTATTTTAAAACAATTCTGTGGTATACATATAATTTTATCATTTATTAAAGATGAAAGCAAATTTGCATACTAATGAGATGAATGTTCTTGTTTATTTTTATATAAAGGATTAAATCTTATAAGGTCGAAATGGGTTCATGATTTAGACATAAAGAATGATACTATAAGCAAATTAGAAGAACAAAGGATAGTCTACCTCTGAGATCTGTGGAGAAGGAAGGAATTTATGGCCAAAGAAGAATTAGAGTACATTACGAAATGCAAAATGGATAATTTTGATTATATTAAGTTAAAAAGATTTTGTACAAACAAAACCAATGCAGACAAGATTAAAGGGGAAGCAAAAAGCTTGGGGGAAGGGGGAGGGCGGGATTTACATCCAAGGGTTCTGATAAAGGCCTCATTTCTAATATATAGAGAGAATTGACTCAAATTTATAAGAGTACAAGCCATTTTTCAATTGATAAATGGTCAAAGGATATGAAAACAGACAATTTTCAGATGGAGAAATTAAAATCATTTTGAGTCATATGAAAAATGCTCTAAATCACTATTGATCAGAGAAATGCAAATTAAGAAAACTCTAAGGTACTACTACACAATTCTCAGATTGGCTAAGATGACAGAAAAAGATAATGAATGATAAATGTTGGAGGAGATGTAGGAAAACTGGAACACTAATATGTTGTTAATGGAGTTCTGAACTGATTCAATCATTCTGGAGAGCAATCTATTACTGTGCCTGAAGGGCTATACAACTGTGCATACCCTTAGATCTAACAATGTCTCCACTGGGTCTGTATTCCAAAGAGACATTAAAGAAGGGAAAGGGACCTGTATGTGCCAAAATGTTTGTGGCAGCCCTGTTTGTAGTGACTAGAAACTGGAAATTGAATGGATGCCCATCAATTGGATAATGGCTGACTAAATTATGGTACATGAATATCATTCTACTACAAGAAATGATCAGCAGAAGTGAAATGAGCAGAACCAGGAGATCATTATATACTTCAACAACAATACTATATGATGATCAATTCTGATGGACCTGACCATCTACAGCAATGAGATGAACCAAATCAGTTCCAATGATCTTGTGATGAAGAGAGCCATCTGCACCCAGAGAGAGAACTATGGGAAATGAGTATGGACCACAACATAGCATTTTCACTCTTTCTGTTGTTGCTTGCTTGCATTTTGTTTTCTTTCTCAGTTTTTTTTCCTTCTTGATTTGATTTTTCTTGTGCAGCAAGATAACTATATAAATATGTATACATATATTTTATTTTAACATATTTAAAATATATTGGATTACTTGCCATCTAGGGGAGAGGGTGGGGGGAAGAAGGGGTGAATTTGGAACAGGTTTTGCAAGGATCAATGTTGAAAAATTATCCGAGCATATGTTTTGTAAATAAAAAGCTTTAATAAACTTTTTTTAAAAAGAAAGAAAGAAAAAGAAATGATCAGCAAGATGATTTCAAAAAAGCTTGGAGAGACTTACATGAACTGATGCTAAGTGAAAGGAGTAAAACCTGGAGATCACTGTATATAGCAACCACAGGATGATGAGATGATCACTTCTGATAGATGTAGCTCTTTTAAACAATGAGGTGATTCAGGCTAATTCCAATAGATTTGTGATGGAAAGAGCCATCCGCATCCAGAGAGAGGAGACTGAATGTGGATCACAATATAGTATTTTCACCTTTTTGTTGTTGTTTGCCTTTTTCAGCTTTCTTTTTTATTTTTCCCTTTTTAATATGATTTTTCATGTGCAGCATGATAACTGTTGGAATATATATAGGAGAACTGCACATGTTTAGCATGTATTGGATTACTTGTCTTCTAGGGGAGGGAGTAGGGAAAAGGAAGGGAGAAAAATTTGGAACACAATGTTTTGTAAAGGTGAATGTTGAAAACTATCTGCAAATATTTTGAAAATCAAAGGCTATTTAAAAAAAAAAAAGAAGAATTAAATCCTGATGGAATTTTTGATACCTTTTCTATTGCCAAATTTTTTGTTATCCCCACATTCAGTTACACAACCCCATATGGAATTGCAAGATACAGTTTAAGAAGTTCTGGTCTAGAGCAGAGTCAGCCTGCTACAAAATCATCTGGTGAAAAAAAAGGAGAGAGAACCTGGACAGACACTACTTTAAAAAAAAATAGTCCAAAAATTAGCTCTCAAAGCACTTTATGGCTAAAAAATGTTTTGTATATATTATATTAACTTGTATTCACTTATCTATGTGCATGTTATATCCCAAGTTGAATGGCAACTTCTTGAGGACAGGTTCTGTTTTTCCATTTTTGTTTTTGTATCCTCAGTACCTGGTACACGTTAAATTATTTTTCAATCATATCTGACTCTTCATGGTTTCATTTGGAGTTTTCTTGGCAAAAACATAGGACTGGTTTGTCATTTTCTTCTCGGTTCATTTTTTACAGATGAGGAAACTAAATCAGAGTTAAGTGACTTGCCCAGGATCACACAGTTAAGAAGTGTCTGAGGCTGGATTTAAATTCAGGAAGATGAGTCTATCTGACTCCAGGCCCATGGCACCACTCATTGCCCTGCCTGGATAATAAATAACTTGCATTGAATTCTTTCAATGAAACTCATAACATCCTAGTAAAATAGGGGTTTTTTTCCCATATTTTTGCACCCAGTGTTATATTGTTCTCTGAGACTGAGGTTCAGAGACCCAGGCATCTCATCCCTCCAGCTCTAGGCTCCCCCTATTTTCTCTGACATGGTACAAGGCCCATCCATTTTATGACTCTTGCCACCATCCCAGAGCTGATTTTGCACTTCTCTTTTTTGGCAGTGCCTGCCCAGCCTGTTTCAGCCTGAGCTGGAACATGACGAATCGATTGCAAATAAATTTGAAGATGTTCCAGTCATTAGGACCCTTGCAAGAAGTCATTGCCAGGTGGGTACCCACAGTACTTTTTCAATCACAGCTCCGGTTTCAATTTGCAGGAAGGTCTTAAAAGCAAAGAATGTTTGGATTCCTCATTTTTAAAAGTCACCATGAGGGACCTCGGGGCCCAGTGGAAAGAGCATGGGCTGGGCATTGGAGGAGATGGAGAGGGCTGGGCTGCTGAGGAGAGAAGCAAGAAGGGGGAATTTATCAGAGGCAGGCACTCAGTGCCCCTTTCTCACAGACTGAAGGTTCTTCATCACTACAGGTCATGCCCTGGCCCAGCTTTACCTCCACCACCAGCCTTAAGTGCAAGAGATAATGATGGAACCCTAGATTCCAGACCTGGAGGAAACACTGGAGAACTCTTCATTATCACCCAATCACTGTGATTTGAGAGGACTCCTGCCACTGCCTAGAGGGGAGGATCTGTCCCTAATAGGGTCTTCTATCCCAACCCACTTGTTTTACAGAACAGGAAACTGAGGCCCAGAAAGATGAAATGTCTTGTCCAGGGAATAAATGACACAGTAAAGTACTCCACTCTCTGAGGCAGCTGTAGAGGGAGTATTTTCCCCCTTGTCTTTAGTTACCTTGGGGGAGATTTTATATATATATATATAATAATTTTATAATTATATATTTTTATTTATTTATTTTTATAATTTATATCTTTTTTATAATTATAATCTTATTTGATTTTCACAATTCCAATGCTATTATTAACCCCATTTTAAGAATTTTTTTCAAATTTTCAATAGTATTTTATTTTTCCAAATACATGTAAAGACATTTTTCAACATTCATTTTTTCTCCCTCCCCAAAACAGCAAGAAATCTGTTATAGGTTAAATATGTGCAACTATTTTAAACATTTCCATATTCATCATGTTGTACAAGAAAAATCACACCGAAAGGAAAAATAAAAATGAGAAAGAAAAAACAAACAAACAAAAAAGGTGAAAATGCTTCTATCCACACCGAGTCTCTATAGTTCTCGTTCTGGAAATAGATGTTATTTTCCATCCCAAGTTTATTGGAGTTACTTTGAATTACCATATTGTTGAGAAAAGTCAAGTCCATCACAATTGATTAACTGATGAAGAAACTGAGGCAAACAGAAGTTGTCTAGATTGTCTTTGGATTTCCTTTGGATTTCTCCATAACGGATTGTGAGATTGCATCAGGCTGGTAACGCACACTTTTCTTGCAGTCCCGTCTGCTCCTAGGAGCCCTCTGATTGGAAGTAGGGAGACTCTCCAGAGTCTCCATTTAGGGAGGGAGCCCAGACTATTCATCTCTTCATCTCCTACCCAACTGAACTCCACTGCATTACCACATCAGATGACTTCCCTTCTCTCTTCCTTTCTCCTCTTCCTTTTTTTTGCATTTTAGAAGGTAATTCCCCAAGGGCAGGAATTATCTCTATTTTTGTCATTGTTCAGTCATGTCAGTCACTTCCTGACCCCATCTGGGGTTTTCTTGGCAAAGATACTAGAGTACTTTGCCATTTTTAACAGATGAGGAAACTGAGGCAATTACAGTTAAGTGACTTGCCCAGGTTCACACAGCGATGAAGATCTGAGGTCAGATTTTAACTTGAGATCTCCTTACTCCAGGAGTAACCTGGAGTCACTGCCTGTCTTTCTTTTTTTATTTATATAACCAGAATTTAGCACTGCATCTGGGACATAATAGGTTTCTAATGCTTATTGACTGATGGACATTAAAGAAATATTTGCTGACTCATTTGCCCCCTCATTTTACAGGTGAAACCAATGCCCTCGGTTACTATATGGTTTACTTAAGGGAGTGTAGGCAGTAAACATCAGAAGTAGGATTTGAACTCGTCTTGTTACTGCAGTCAGTAGGAGGTTTGGAGGCAAGCCAAACCAAGGATAAAACTCAAGCATAGACAGAGAGAAAGACATAAAGAGAGAGGCAGCCAGAGACAGAGAAAGACAGAGTCAGAGAGATCAGGGAGAGAGACACAGAGACAGAGAAAGGCAGGGGGAGAGAGAGAGGAGAGAGGGGAAGGGAGAAAGAAAAAGAGGTGAGGAGGAAGGGAGAGAGAGACAGAGAGATAGGGAGGAAGGAGAATGGGAAGAAAGGAGAGAGACACAAAGAAAGGGGGAGGGAGGAAAGGAGCAAGAGCGAGGGAGAAAAGAAAGGAGGGAGGGGAAGGAGGGATGGAGAGAGAAACAGAGAGAAGGAGGGGGAGAGAGACAGAAAGACAAAAAGACAGACAGAGAAGCTGAGAAAGACACAGACACAGAGACAGACAGACAGAAGAAGAGAGAAAGTGAGAGACAGAGAGAAAGAAAGGAGAAAAAGAGAGAGATAGATAGCCAAACAGACCAAGTCAGAGAGATTCAGGGAGAGAGACACAGACACACAGACATGGTGGGGAGGGGGAGACAGAGACAGAGAGACAGAGAAAGACAGACCCTGGAACAAAGTCCAACTTGTCCCCTGCAAATTTCAAATCTGCAAATATGAACTGTTTGTTTCTCAGTCCACTCATTCTGCTCCATGGCAGTGAAATTTTCTTGAGCCGCTCCTGGTTTTTCTTTTCCAGTGAGCCATTTCAGCTGTCTCCTCTCTGGCTTCCTCTCCATTCCTGGGGTCTGGCAGCCATACCCGTTCCTTGGGAGGTGTCCCCATCTCCCTCCCTCCAACCACAGTTACCATGCCAGGGTCCCAGAGCCCTGGAGGCTTCGGGCAAGATATTGGCAATGCCTCATTAGCTGGCAATCTGTTAGGGGCCCATCTCTTCTCCAACGCAGGGCTTGGAACTAAAGAGACTAGATCAATATCCTCAGGGAATCTCCTCAAAGACTCTGCTGGAGGCGCGCTCCCTTTTAATTCTTCCTCTCCCTTTATCCTGCTCCCCTGCCCCCATATACACAACCAGAATTGGGAGGGCAGAGTGGGAGAAGAGAGGAAAGAAGAGGGCACCAGGACAATGTCCAGATTCTGATTTCTGCCAGCTTCTCGCCTGCTGATGGCTGTTATTTTAACAGCTGTAAAAGTGTCTCGAGGGATTCCCGCTGCCTGGCTGCCCCCAGGAGAGATGATGGGATTAAATGGGCCCCAGAGTCCCAGTCGACAAAATCCATTAGGAAGTATTCTTGGCAGATGTGCTTCAAATCACCTCCCTTTTATTGGGATATTAATTATTGTCATTATTATTCCTCCCCTGGATTCCTAGGATAGATATTGCTGGTGGTGTTTGGTCCAGAATTAAATAACTTAGCAAAATAAGACTAAATGCAATACCATCTGTTGCTTTCCCGTTTGGTTTCCACAGCACATACGTGGCCACAGAGGCAATCATTAGTATAATCTACCTGATAAAATCTGATGCTGTTGCCTCCTCCTGATGTGGAGAACATCCTGAGTTCCTCAAGACTATGTCAGTAAATCAGTTCCTACCATACTAGAAAATCCTGGGAGAGGGGCCTGGAAGTCAACTCTAGTTTTGCTCACTCAGGACCGGCTTTCGTTCGTTCATATTTTGGGTGTGAGACTAGGGATGGAAACATAGAACCCCAGATTCACAGAACTTCAGAACTGTAAGGGAACTTGGGAGTCCTTATCAATATCAGAAAACATCAGGAAAAAAGGATCCCCAATATAACATACCCCAAAGAACCATTCCAGCTTGCCTGAGTACTTCTAAACAGGATGACCTCGCTTCTTCCCAAGGTAGCCCCATCCCACTTTTGGATGACTCTAATGATTGAGGAAGTTTTTCCTGATATCAAGACTAAATTTGCTTCTTTGAAATTTTTGCATGTTGTTTCAAGTTCTTCCTTCTGGGTCCAAAAAGAGTAAGTTTCCCCTTTTCTGTGGGATGCCCCTTGAGTTTCTTAAAGACAGGTGAGTATGTCCCTTCTGAATAGTCTCCTCTCAAGTTAAACATCCCCAAGTCTTTCAGCTATCTTCATATGGCTTAACCCAAGGCCCAACACTTTCCTTTTCCCTTCCTCTTGATGTTCTTCAATCAGTCGATCAATAAATATCTATTCACTTACTAAGTGCCAAGAAGTATGCTAGGCAAGAGTGATACAAAGTAAAGACGTAAAAGAGTCCAAACGTAACTCAAATTACTTAACTATAACTCTTATACCCTATTAGATGATCAATGTTCTTTTTAAATGATGAACTTTATGCCTAGCATAACTATTAAGATCAGGGAGTTATCACAAGATTATCCACAGGATGATATCTAATCCATGACACTGGCCCCCAAGCTCTCAGTATGAATCCTGGGGATGATCAACATTATCTTGGACTCATTATGCCCCCATACTCCTTAATCAGAATTTACTCTGATCAATCCCCAAATATACCTCATTTCTAAGTTTCCACAAATATGGTGCAGGAATAGGAGAAATGGTCTTCAAATCCCAAACAAACTTTCAAGGTGACATATATTTATCAGATACAGAGGAAGATCTGAATTCAAATCCTGCCTCAGATACTTAGGGGAACAAACAAATCCCTGAATCTTTCTATCAGCCTCTATTTGTTACAAAGACCAAATGAGATAATATAGGGCTTTGCAGAATTTGTAAATTTCTATATAAATGCTACCTTTCATTATTAACTTTATTTCATTCTTTGAAAAACACCCAAAATACAAAAGACTTGGGGGAGTTCATAAACATATCTAGGAAACACATGGAGGGATATCCACAGTCCACAATCAACTGATGCAATTTTCATTCCTCTCCCACATATCCCACCTGTCACACTCTCAGAATTCTTTCAGTAGAAAAACATGAGAAAAGGTGGGGAGGAAGAAAGGACAGAGTACCATCTGTTAAATTCTCTTTTGTAGGTCATTATAAAGGAGTAAGTCCTCCCCGCCCCCCAAAAAATTGTTTTTCCAGATTTCTGACTCAACCAATTTATCTTGTATTTGGGTACAGCCCCAGTCACTAGAATAATGTCAGATGTTCTCAGTCCTCTCAACAAAATTCTGATGACCATGTCTATATCCTCTCTAGCAAAGTTCTTGACATTTTTAAGCCATGGGCCCCTTTAGCAGCTTCATGAAACTCATCAATCACATCTCAAAAATAGTTTTTAAGTTCATTAATATAAAATACAAAAGATTACAAAGGAAATATATTATTATATTACGTTATATTATATGTATACTGAAACAAAGATGTAATTACTTTTGTCACTTAATTTTATAGATCCCCTAAGATCCAACTATTTATTTCAGATTAAGAACCCTTTTTCTATAGAAAGATTCAATCAAAAGTCCTGAATTAGGATTCACCTCCCAATCAAATTAATCAGGGAACACTCCTGCTCAATTTTTACCATTTTTCCAGATGAATTTTTTCAGCCACATTCTACTACTATGTACTTAGGTATAAAGGACTTGAAATCTGCCTTGGCAATGGGAATACTCACATCACCGAAATTACTTGAAATATCAAAGGATAATGATGATAATGACTAATGATAGTGAAGATACAGGGGATGATCCTTCACTACTAGCTGAAGCAATAAGACACCCAGAAATAGGGAGGTAGCAATATTTTCTGCCCAAGTCAAACCTCTATCAACACTTTGACCTTCATATCCCCTCAGATCCTGAAGAAGAAAGCCCAGGACCTTGAACCCCAGTGCTTGGAAGTACCAGTACTTCTAGCCTAGTATTTTCACGCATCATTCCTGGGAAACAACCCTTGTGGAAATGCAGCTGGGTAACTCTTCCTTTAGCTATGGATACAGCTATTGAAGACCCAGAAAAGAAAATCCTTGTCATCCCAAGTTCTTGGTACTGTGAAATAATATCACAAACTGAGATCAGTAAAGATAACACTGAAGAAAAGACATCATTATTTGCTTTGTCACTTTATTGAGGACCAATAGGACTTTTCCATCAAATTTGCAGCTGAAACTTTTAATGTGTTTTGTCTCTCACATTAAAACAGGAGCTCCTTAAAGGGAGGAATTTATGACCAAAGAAGAACATTATGAAAGGCAAAATGGACAACTTTGATTACATTAATTTTTTTTTTAATTGCACAAAGGTAACAGAAACAAGATTAAAAGAGAAGTACAAAGTTGGGGAAAAAATCTTTAGAGGCAATGTTTTTTATAAAGATCTCATTTCTAAAATATATAACAATATATAAATATTATATAATATTTATAAATATAACATTTGAGTTTTTAATTATTATATATAAATAAATAAAATGTCAAATTTCTAAGAATATAAGTCATTTCCCAATTGATTCCCCAAATGATAAATGGTCAAAAATCAGACAAAAGGTCAAAGGAACAGATGATTTTCAGATGATGAAATTAAAATCATCTATAGCCATATGAAAAAATGCTCCAAATCACTATTGATTACCTCTCAGATTGGTTAAGATGACAGGAAAAGATAATGATAAATGTCGGATGGGATGTGGGAAAACTAGGATATTAATTCATTGTTGCTGAAGTTGTGAAATGATCTAACCATTCTGAAAAACAATCTGGAACTATGCCCAAAAGGCTATCAAACTGTGGATTCTTTGACCCAGCAAAGAGGGAAAAGGACCCACATGTACAAAAATATTTGTAGCAACTCTTTTTGTGGCAGCAAAAAAATGGAACCTGAGGATGCCTATCAATTGAGGAATCGCTGAATAAGTTGTGGTATATGAAGATAATGGAATATTATTGTTCTATAAAACAATGATGAACAAGCTGATTATAGAAAGGCCTGGAAAGATTTATATGAACTGATGCTGAGTGAAACAAGCAGAACCAGGAATATATTGTACTCAATAACAACAAGAATGTGCAAAGATCAACTCTGAAAGACTTGGTTCTTCTTGGTGGTTCAGTGACCCAAAGCAACCCCAATGGAAAGAAAATGCCATATGAATCCAGCAAAAGGACAATGGAGATACATGTTAGATCATATATTTATATATATGTATATGTGTGTGTGTGTATACACATATTTATACAGTTATCTTGTTGCACAAGAAAAATCAGATCAAGAAGGAAGAAAAAAAACTGAGAAAAACAAAATGCAAGCAAATAACAACAGAAAGAGTGAGAATGTTATGTTGGAACATAAAGTTTTTCAAGAATGAATGTTGAGAACTATTTTTGTATATATTTTGAAAATAAAAAACTATTATTTAAAAATGAAAAAAAAATATGAGCTTCTTGAGATCTTTATTTCTATCTCTCCAAATTAGTATAGTATTTTGCACATAGTAAGTCCTTAATAAATACTTCATTTATTCAATATGTCGGAAGATACCTGATTTTGTCAGTATCGGTGCTTTCTCCAGGAACACAGATTCCAATACCTTTGAGACTTAGAGCTAGAAGGAATCTAAGGGATCTTAAGAAACTAAGATGCAGTGAGAAAATGTGTCTTGCCCAAAGTCCAACACAGGAAATTAGTAGCAGTATCAGGACTCAAATCCAGATCTTCTGAGTACAGAAATAATGTTCCTTGTAGTATACCAATGGTCTGAATTAGTTGCTATAACAAGAAAGAATTCAATCCATAGTAGTTGACTCTTGGTGATAAATCTCTCTAAATGTAACTGAATTGGTCTACCAAATGTGGTCACATAGATTTCCATCTGAAACATTCTCAAAACTTCTTTTGTTTGGTAGGGCTTTTCCATATTTTATGGAATCATCATAGATTTAGAAGGAGAAGGAACCTTAAAGACCACCTAGTCCAGACCCTTCATATCACATAAAAGAGTATAAGACCCAGAGGGCTTAAATAACTTGCTCATGATCACAAAAGTCAATCATTTCTGCCCTGTGTGCTATCAGAGAATACTTTTAGGAAGGTCCTATCTCATGAAAATAGAACCTGATAGTTTTCCATTTTTCTCATATGTGTTACCTCATTTGATTCTTATAGCACCCTCATGAAGTTCACTAATCTGTGAATAATTCAAGTATTATCCCCATTTTACAGATGAAAATGGAAATAATATCTTCCTATATAATCTGTTTAGCAATAGGGAGGGGAGGAAGAGAAAGGCTAATGAGAGGGGAACCGGATGGAGGTCATTCTTTTGTAAATCTATTCATCTAAGAATTGAATTCCAGAGAAGGGGAGAGGCAAGTGGGAAGTAGAGAAGATGAGATTAATGTTTGTTCATCAGTAATGACTGACTTATGATATCTTCAGCTCCTCACTGTGCCTGTGAACCAGAAATAAGACTGTGGATTAATGATTTAGAAGAATCCAGAGTTCAATTCAGAGAACAAAGAAGAAATTCTAACCCCAGAATTTAGCAGACGGGCTAACTGAGACGCAGAGAGGGAAAGTAACAGCTAACAATAATATCCAATATTTCCATTGCAATTTCAAATTTTATGAAGCAGGTCACAGAATTATCTCCTTTTTATCTTCCTAACAAATACTGTAAGATAGAATCTCACATTATCCCCATTTCACAGATGAAGAAACTGAGAGCCTGAAAGAATGTAAAAGACTTAAGCTCATAGTCACACAGCTAATAAATGTCTGAAGTTGGTTTCAAACTAGAGTTTCCTGATTGCAAGATAAGCTTTCCATTCTCTATACCAAGATTCCTTCATGATGCCTCCACTCCACCTCCTGCTCTCATAACCAGAGACCTAAGACCTGAATTTCCTCTATCTTACACCAGGATTCTTTCCATTACACCATTATACCCTGTCCTAGAAAGAATGTTGGGAATTTATTTTGACTACGCAGTTTCTGTTACATCTGGCAAATCATTTAAATTCTCTAGGCCGTGGTTGCCCCATCTTTGAAAGAAATCTCAGACCGGTTGTGAATATAAATGAGAAAATAGATGAGAAAACACAAGTGCTGATATTGGAGAAGGTGAACAAATTTGCTTTCATGGACCTTTCTGATGCTACTTTTTAGCTCAGCATTTCTTAATCTTTTTTTCAATCTGATACTTGTGACCCAACTCCCCTTTGAACTTGCTGGAACCCAATGGGACATATTTCTTTGTCATCAACTAACCGCTGCTCAGACGTTAGTCCAGTATAAACATCCATAATAATCTATGCATACAGACCGACTATGAGTATTCTTCTCTCCACTGTTTCCACCTCTGCCAACTCCCATTGTGCTCAGTGGGATCAAAAAACCTGGGATGTCATGATGTAGCAAAGATATCGCTTTGTCACATCAAAGCAGATGTAGTGACAGCCCCTTGGTTTCTCATGGTCCTCTATGAAGCCATCTTAAAGCCTGGGATATTACACCTGTCAACTCTACAACTGACTTGAAGTCAGAAAAGATGGATTACATACTGGAAAAAAGAATCATAATCCAGAAAGACCTCACCAGACTAGAATTATAAACAAGCTAGGAAGTGAAATTTAGAGAAATTAAGATGAGTGTAAAATTCTGTACTTGGGTTCACAAATTCACTTGCACAATTGATAGAACAGAGGGAGAAATGGCCAGACAACAATTCACATGAAAGGAAAGGTGGAGTTTTGGAGGACTTTAGTCCCAGAATGATATAATAACCAAAAAAGTCAATTGCGTCTTTAGTTATGTGAATGGTAGAGGAGCAAGGATGGAGGAGGGGACAGCTCAGGTTCATGTTACTTTGGTCAGATTAGATCGAGAATGTGAGTCACTTCTAGATGTCACATCTCAAAGGAGTCATTGACAAACTAGACCATGTCCAGGGTGGCCAAGAAAATGAGAGGATTTTAGACTATACAAAGACCAATTGGACAAAGTGTTAATGTTCAGTCTAAGGAAAGGACGACTTTAAAGAAACAGGATGAAGAAGAGGAGTTGGGTTTATTTTGCTTGGACTCAGAGTATAGAACAAGAAAGGGTAAATAGCAGTTGCCAAGAGGCAGATTGTGATTTGCTATAAATCATACCTTCCTAATGATCATGGCTATTCATAAGTGAAACAAGCTGCTTCCAAAGTTAGTGCATTCCCTGTCTCTGGAGGTGTGTCAATGGTTGGATGACCATTTGTCACAAACATTGACATCCTGTGTTCTAAGGGTCCTCCAGACTCTGACATTCTGTGTTCTAGGACCATCACAGCTCTGACTTTCTCCATTTTATTTTATTTTTAGTCATAGCAGCTTTATTGGGGACAGATGGAAATTACCACAGAGTTAGGAGTGGACATTGGGACCCTACTTCTTACCAAAGGTGGGCACTATATTGACAAAGTATCATTTGAACGGCATCCTCCTCTTAGAAGGTCCACTCTTTTTCTTCTTCTCCTGCTTGGCCATGTTGGGAGCCTGATCCTTCACTTTTCCAGCTCTGCCCAGAGGGCATCCAGCCAGCCACTTCCAGAGTGGGCAGAGGCTCCTCCTCGCATTGCTACAGGATGACTTCATCTTCCAGGGGATAGGGCAGCAGGACCTGATCTTCCAAACATCTCCTGCCCCATCAATTCAAGAGTATGCAGAGTCTGTGCACGGTCTAACAGCTGCATGGTGATGATTCAGCTGTGCTAGTTCTGCTTCCATCACAGTGAAGATGGAGACCAGAAAGAACAACTTTTTCCATTTTAAAGATCATCCCATTCCCACATCTTATGAAACTCTTCACAATCTATACTTTAACTAGAGAAACATCTCATTCTTTTCAATTTTCTGGCCATACCATTCACTTTACAGAAATAAATATGAAACCACCTCTGTCCTCAAAAGGTTATGCAGCCCACATGTCTTGAACCCTGGAATCCTGACTCAGAGGCTGGCTCCTTACCCACTCTATCACACTATCTCTCATACTGGAAATAGTTCTCAAAAAATTATAGATTTTTAGGCATTGTCTAGTCCAGAGGTATCAAACTCTCAGATTAAAACATCATCTGGAAATGATTAACAAAATAAACATAACTATAATAAAACATAGATAATGCTAATTTGTTGTTTTCTAAGTTGACATGTTAATTATAGTTTGGCACCATAGATCTATTCATAGATCTAATGGTCATAGAGATCAAACTCATTTTATATGAGACCTTTTGAAAGGTCAGTAATTTACTCAGTCACAGAGCTACCTGGATGGGTTTCTGGGCTTCATTATATTCCAGTATGGTGCTCGTTATATATGGAATCGTATTAGCCATCAAGTCAGAACCTATGAGTAAGAGGAGTGGTAAGAATAAATGAAAAGATTTAGACTAGGCTGAGTTTTATGCCCAGGGTCACTTTAGTCTCAGCCTGGAAGATTTTATAATTTCCTCCGCTCCTGTAGGAGACCATCCATGACCCATCAGGTCTGAAGGCTTGCAGACAAAAGTCAAGAGAACCACCAGATTGTGAGCAGCCCTGGAATGGGGAGCACATGACAAAGAGAGATCAAAATTGAGAAAGAGCTTCCAAGGTGGGCTTCTGATTCCATAATGTGTGTGACTGGTTGACTCAAGTAGTGTCCCTATATTCCCCTCACAGGTGCTATGAGAGGAGTTACTGATGTCCTCTGCCAGAGTGGGTCTGGTTGCTGAGACTTCTCACTGAGGAAAGGTGAAAGAGACCCATGGTTGGAATTATTGACCAAAGGACCAATACCACTTGGCAGCCAGATAGCCTAGCGGATAGATCTAGAGTTAGGTAACCTCAGCTCAAATCTGGTCTAAGATATCTACTAGCTGTGTGACCCCTGGCAAGTCACTCACTGTTTCCCTCAGCTTCCTCAACTGTAAAATGGATATAATAATAGTATCTACTCTCAGGGTTGTTATGAGGCTCAAATAAGATAATATTTGTAAAATACCGAAATGCCTGGCACATAGTATGTGCTTAATTAAAGTTTACTTCCTTCTTTCTCTCCAAATTTGGAACCATGTTTCTATTCAACATGCATTTATCAGTATATACTGTCTCTCTACAAGGATTTCCCTGCGCTTAGTGCTGGTGATAGCAGAACATAAACCACCACAGAATGGCCCCTGCTCTCAGAGCGTGCTTTCTACTGAGAAAACACGAGTTTTTTTTTTTCTCTTCTTCTTCTCACTTCTCAGCAAGAGGCAGCAGCAGCTGCTTTTCACTCATAACTAGGACACGTCTGGAGAGAGGGAAGAAAAGGGGGGAAATAAAAAGGGGGGCTAATCTTGGGTGTGGTCAGGAGAGAAAGTACAGAGGAAACATATCCAAGGACAGAACTGCTAGTGCCCTCTAAATTGTGTTTCCCAGGAGGCAAAGCTCCATTTGCTCCACCCTAGTTAACCATCTTTTGGTTTGCCTGCTTCTCTCCGGGGGGTCGCCTGCATTCAGCAGAAGGAGAGGCTGACGTGAGAGATTTTTCTGTCTCCAGCCCTTTCCCGGTGCCAGGAGATGCTTAAAGCCAAGGGCAACAGCCCGTCTAGAGCCAGCAGCCCCCTAATCCCTCACAATCTCTTATATGTGCACTGGTGCTTTCCTCAGCCATGAGTTCATGCACTCCTTGAAAATACCCTGGGAGCGAGCCAGAGCCGGCCTTATCCTCCCACTTATTCAGGCAAGGAAACTGAGGCTCAAGCGCATGGAATCCCCAGCTAGGAAGCTCCAGAAGTGGGATTTGACTGTCAGTCCTGTTCCAGGCAGCACCACTGCGAATGGCCCTAATAAGTCCATAACAATAATAGCAACAGCAACACTATAACCAGGCAGGCCCAGTGTGTTTAGGAAAATCTCCATACCTGGCTGGGTGAGTGAAGGACGGCTCCGGAATAAAGATATCCTGCGCAGAGGAAATAAATAACATGTTGATTGGCAAGCTAAATCTTCCCCTGCCTCACTGCACCAATGATTGGAATGTGAAATGAACTCAAGTGAAACACTTGGAAAGCCGGATACGACCGCACTCCAAGAACATTTTCCAATCTATTTCATCCCTCGCAGGAGCTCCTGCCAAACATGGAGACCCTCTCCCTTCCCCTTGACCTGAACCAGCCCACCCACCCACCCTGCTCAGCCCAGTCCGGGCTGGCCTCCAGGCTGGCCAAGCTTTGAGCTTCAGAGCTTTTTCCATCCGGGGTCTCTGCTCCCCCAAGTCCCATTGCAAGGCCACAGATAGTGCCCACTCCGGGGCCGACGCCGGCCTTGGCTGGCCAACAGCCATTCTTTGTGGTGGGAAGAAATGGGTTTGGAAGCCTGAGACCTAACAGGGGAACAGATCAAAACTTCACTACTTCATTATCATTATGGCCTATTTTATACTCCTCTCGCCCTGGGAAATGGAGGTTGCTGCCATAGTAACTGGTGTTATATCAGGCAGGTAACCAGAATTCTCCCTTCCCCCACTGACTGTGCAAATAGGGAATGCCAGGACCTCAGATGCCTTCCTCTTAGGACCCTACTGAACAGGGACAGTGGGACAGGTGTGGAACCGGCCTGACAAAGTCAGGGGATCTCTCAGTAGGAACCCTCAGAGGTGATCTAGCTGCTCATCTGGTTAGTATCTATCCAGAATCCTATGATGTGCTCATGGAGAGAGAGAAGAAGAAGAAGAAGAAGAAGAAGAAGAAGAAGAAGAAGAAGAAGAAGAAGAAGAAGAAGAAGAAGCAGGAGAAGGAGAAGGAGAAGGAGAAGGAGAAGGAGAAGAGAAGGAGAAGAGAAGGAGAAGGAGAAGGAGAAGGAGAAGAAGAAGAAGAAGAAGAAGAAGAAGAAGAAGAAGAAGAAGAAGAAGAAGAAGAAGAAGAAAGAAGAAGAAGAAGAAGAGAAGAAGAAGAAGCAGGAGAAGGAGAAGAGAAGGAGAAGGAGAAGAAGAAGAAGAAGAAGAAGAAAGAAGAAGAAGGAAGGAAGGGAGGGAGGAAGGAAGGAAGGAAGGAAGGAAGGAAGGAAGGAAGGAAGGAAGGAAGGAAGGAAGGAAGGAGGAATAATACAAATGGCATTAAGCTCAACAAAAAGGAAAGAGTTGAATATATAATGACATGTTAATATAATGGAATACAATTGTATGCTAAAAATAGCAAATATGAAGACTACAAAGAAATTTGGATCTGTAAGAGGAGCAGCATGAAATAGTGGAGAGAGGACTATCCATGGAATCAGGAAATCCTGGGTTTAATCTATCTCTGATATATATTAGAGGAGAGGAAGGATAAATATTAAGTACCTACTATGTGCCAGTGCTTTACCAATATTCTTTCATTTGGTATCAGCTATGGAAAGAAGATAAGAGCTAATATTTGTATAGTGCTTTAAGATTTGCAAAGCACTTTACATATATTAACTGATTTGATCTTCACAACAACTCCAGAGAGCTAGGGGCTATTATTATCTCCATTTTAACAGAAGAAGAAGCTGAAGCAGACAGCAGTTCCATGACTTGTCCAGGTTCATAAAGCTAATAACTGTCTGAAGCAGGATTTGAACACCCTTCTTCCTGATTCCAAGTCTGTCACTCTTCTCATTGTGTCACCTCACTGTTCTACCCACTGCACCACCTATCTTGCTAAGTTAGGCAAATCATTTCATCTCCCTGAGCTCCTGAAGAGTATAGCAAAATTGCTGATTTGCATTCACAGAAGGACTTTCCATAGCGGAGGTTTACAAACTCCAGTGAAATCCAAACCTTGGCCCCTTCTCTTCCAAACAACAATAACTATGAATTAATGGAGAGAAGTCATTATCCACTATGAATTGGGGAAAGCAGCAATCAATTTAACTTAAAAAATATTGAGGCTCCCTCTGAGGCAAAGCCTTTGGAGTGAGAAGTCAGGCACCTCGGTCCCAGTTTTTGGCTGTTCTGATCCATAAATGCAGAGCCCCCTCAGCTGGCAAGCTGCACTCAGTTTGTGGCAAAGTAGAGTCCTCAAGCCTCCTTAATTAGGCCAGAATGGGGCCCCTTTATCCCAGAGTGGAGGATTGCCAGTTCTCCTTTCTCCTCCACCCCTAAAGGAGACCACGCCCTGGGCACGCCAATTTAAATCTGGCCCTCTCCAAAGAAAAGAGAACAGCTCGCTGGAGAGGAACCAGACCAAAGCCACAAGGCCAATTAAGAAGCTGGAAAATATTAGGAGATGAGATCAAAAAGCAGTCAGCTAGGCAGGGCTCCGGCCGGGGATGACTAATTGCGTTTTCAGGCCATCAAATACCAGGGCCCAGCTCTGACCTCTTCTGGCTTTGCTTGTCTCCCCAGAAGGCTAATGGGAGCCACAGCCATTCAGGATGAAACTCCCTCGGAGAGAGGAGGGGAAGGAGCCCTCTATGAGGGATTCTGGGACACAGACCAGGGAATGAGAGAGAAAAAAAACAGTGGCAGAAAATCTGAAACCCAGAGGGAAAGAGAAGGAAAAACCTGTCCCAAAAGCTAGACACAGTTGGAGCCGATGAAAACTGTCTGCCTGAGGAGGAGACTATCTGCCCAGAATTAAACCAATTGGAAGAGAATTTAGAATTGGACTAACATTGGAAAAATCCAGCCCCAATAATGCATAAGTTTCCAGATAGAATTAACTGTCTCAGGAAGATCCAGCCCCAAATGATACTTAGAAGGACTGTCCAGGGGCTGGAGAGTCATCCCAGCTGCCAGGTTTCTCAGGATCTGGTTATACCAAATCAAGCCCTGCTCAAGAAGACCCAAAATTTGTTATTACCTCTGGGGTCAAATACGGACTCCTTTGACAGGTTTTCAAAGCTCTCCTCCATCTGACTCTTGCCAGCTGAATATAACATTATTCAGCCTCAAACACTTGACGCTTCAGTCAAATTGGCTTCTGGCTCTGCCGCAGATACCGCATTCAGCCTCCCTCCTCCATTCTTGCACAACGAAAGAAAATCTGATAGCAACAGGGAAGAAAAACCTCTCTCCAGCATTAACCACAAATTAAGCCAATCAAGACTAACTGCCAGGAGCAGCCAACAACCTGGAGTGCTCCCTCACTCCCTTCTAGGTACAGCTTAAATGTCATCCCCTTTGAGAGGTTGTTCTCTGATTCTTTCAGTCTGTAGTAGCCTTCTCCCACTCCACCCTTAGTCACACTTTATATTTATATTTATTTTGTATTTACTAATTTCAAAATCTGTGTGTCTTTACAGTTGAATATCAACTCCCTGAGAGTAGGGACTTGGAGGAAGGGGCAGGGAAGAGGATTATCTTCGTATCCACAGAGTCTTAGGACAGTGGTTGGGATGTAGGAGGTGCTTAATAAGTACTTATTAATTAATCCTTGGTCGTTATGATCAACTTGATCCCTTAAATTTTAATAACTTTCAATTTTCTGTATAGTTTCATTTCTATTATTTCACTTAAAATCTGTGGCAATAATTGGATTCTGCAAGGTTGAGATTAAGCTACCATTAGGAAGGAAGGGAGGACGGAAGGAAGGAAGGAAGGAAGGAAGGAAGGAAGGAAGGAAGAAGGAAGGAAGGAAGGAAGAAAGGAAGGAAGGAAGGAAGGAAGGAAGGAAGGAAGGAAGGAAGGAAGGAAGGAAGGAAGGAAGGAAGGAAGGAAAGAAGGAAGGAAGGAGGAAAGAAGGAAGGAGAGAAAGAAGGAAGAATGGAAAGGAGGAAGGAAGAAAAGAAGGGAGGGAGGAAAGGAGGGAAGAAGGGAGGGAGGGAGGATGGATTTTCTCTTCATTATTCTGCTGATTAGCAGGCTTGCTCTCACTCAAGTACTTTCACCTTGAACTTGGTTCAGAAAACCAAGTAGAGGTCATCGGCTCTACCCCCTCCTCAATACCCCTGATAAATGAGCATCTGACCATGGAGACAGCCAGATCCACTCCTGAACAGCACTGACTTTAAGAGCCAAACCTCTCCAGATCACATCTAAAATGGTTTCCAATCCTTTCACCATTCTGAATCACCCACTTCTGAATTACCCCAGCCTGCCAATTTCCTTCCAAAAATGTAGTTTCTAGAATTAAATACACAATGCTCTACCTATGCTCTGATCCCAGAAGAATTACATCTTCCTTCCTTTTGGAAGAAAGGATTGTCTAAAACAATAATAACAACTAACATTTAAACTACACTTACTATATGCCAGACACCAAACTAAGCACTTCACAAACATTATCTCTTTGACTCCCATAATATCCCTGGCAGGTATCATTACTATCCCATTAGTAATGCTATCATTACTCCCATTTTACAGATGAGGGAACTGAGGCTAACAAAGATGGAATAACTTGTCCAAGTTCACAGAAGCTAGTGTCTGAAGCAGGGTTTGAACTCCAAATGTCCCATTCTATCCTTCAAACCACCAAATTTTTTGACCTATTAAGAGATCACTGTCTTCAACTAATAGAGGCTTCTGCATACCTTCTTATAAGACCACATCAAAGCCCCAAACCACATTAGCATTTTTGGCCAGCAGGCCACATACTTCAGTCTCATTGACCCTGCAGTCACTAGAACCACCCCCAACTTATTTTTTTTTTTGGTATGAACTACTGTCTAGCTGTACCTCTCTAAGTCTAACTTTATGATGCCGACCTTGGTAAGAATAATATGCTAGTAAGTGTAAGAAGCTTCCCAGGTGAGGAAGAACCTAACATGTTCACGACTTGGATTGTTTTGCAGTGTCCTATTCTCTCTGCCTTGCCAAGCCCTTAATTTTCAGGGAGATGCCTGGAGTCCTGGGTTTCCTGCCTTCTCTGACCCCTGGAAATGTTACATATTTCAACTCTCAACTTCATCGTTCCAGCTCAGATTTCTGTGACCAGAACTTTAGTTCTCTTCCTGGCATTTTCTGGGTAATTCTGTTCCACTGCTGCCCGTAGTCAGTACATGGCATCATTCCCCTGTCAAAAAATGATTGAATTCTTGGTCTAGATCACTGTTGGTTTTTTATGGAGAGACCAGTTAGCATAAATGATACCCCAAAGCCCCACAAGAGAAAACCAAGTTTGTGTACCTTAGATGCTCCTTTCTCTTCCCAGAAAACAGGGAGCCAAACCTGTCGTGATGAGTTTGGTGCCTTTTCTGGTTCAAGTAGGCAAGAGGGGAGTAGAAGGAAGGCAGGAAGAGAGGGAGGGGGATAGGGAAGAAAAAGGAGGAGGAGGAAGGTAGGAAGAGAGGGAAGGGGATAGGGAAGAAAAAGGGGAGGAGGAAGGTAGGAAGAGAGGGAAGGGGATAGGGAAGAAAAAGGGGAGGAGGAAGGTAGGAAGAGAGGGAAGGGGATAGGGAAGAAAAAGGGGAGGAGGAAGGTAGGAAGAGAGGGAAGGGGATAGGGAAGAAAAAGGGGAGGAGGAAGATATTACCCAAAGTTCTTGAACAATTCAATTCCTGAATAAGAAAATCATATTCCTAAGAAAAGGGAGAAGGCCTGATTTTGTTTTCCTTTTTGATCTGATTTTTCTTGCACTGCATGACAAATATGGAAATATGTTTAGAAGAATTACACATAACTTATACTGGATTGCTTCCTGTCTTGGGGCGGAGAAAAGGAGTGGAAAAGGGGGAAAATTTTGTAACACAAGATTTTGCAAAGGTGAATACTGAAAATTATTTTTGGATATATTTTGGAAAAATAAAATGCTATTTTAAAAAAGAGAAAAGAATAGGGAGAAGGGAAAGATCCACTTTGCTCCAAAGCCAAGCCCATTTTATTTGGATAGCAAAGTGTGTCTACAGTGTTTGTTCTCTTTTCTGTACCCATTCTGCTCCTCTCAGCATCCCTTCCCTCAACTGTCCAATAGCATCATGGCGCCCGTGAGCCATGGAAAAAAATAATACAAAAACATATAAGATATCATCAAGTTATAAATTTCACCTAATCTAACAATCATCCACTACTGAAGTGTGATTTTAGAAGTCATCGGGTCTAAGCCTGATGCATATATGAAGAAAAAGAAACTCAGAAGAAAGGAAATCACTTGACCAAGTCACATGACTAGTTAGTAACCTGAATTTTTTTTAAAGTAGAGACCTGAGACTAGTATTAGCTTTTCATCTAAGTAGACATCTGCTCGTGAGGAATTCATTCAATCCTTCTGGAGCTTTTTTCTCATCTATAAAAAGAGATTAGAATAGATCCCTAATGACCCTCCAAGCTCTGACATCCTGGGTTCTAAGGCCCCTCCCAGCTCTGACATCTCATGTTCTAAGGGCCCTCCCAGCTCTGACATCCTGGGTTCTAAGGGCCTTCCCAGCTCTGACATCCCATGTTCTAAGGCCCCTCCCAGCTCTGACCTCCTGAGTTCTAAGGCCCCTCCCAGCTCTGACCTCCTGGGTTCTAAGGGCCCTCCCAGCTCTGACCTCCTGGGTTCTAAGGCCCCTCCCAGCTCTGACCTCCTGGGTTCTAAGGCCCCTCCCAGCTCTGACCTCCCGGGTTCTAAGGGCCCTCCCAGCTCTGACATCCTGGGTTCTAAGGGCCCTCCCAGCTCTGACCTCCTGGGTTCTAAGGCCCCTCCCAGCTCTGACATCCCATGTTCTAAGGCCCCTCCCAACTCTGACCTCCTGGGTTCTAAGGCCCCTCCCAGCTCTGACCTCCCGGGTTCTAAGGGCCCTCCCAGCTCTGACATCCTGAGTTCTAAGGGCTCTCCCAGCTCTGACCTCCTGGCTCTAGGACCCTCTCAAATCTGACATTCTGTGTTCTAAGATTCCTCCCAGCTCTGACATTCTATGAAGAATCATATTAAACAGAATCAAAGGGTTTACAGCCGAACAGGACCCTGAGGATTATCCCACATCACTGGCCACTGATGAAGGCAACCAGGCCCTGCACAAAGCAGAGGCTCCCAAGGCCCCTGAGGCATGTGAAATGTGAACTGAAGTCAAATCTGGGGGAGGAGGCGGCTGACAAGGAGGCGCGCTCGGGCTCCCCATTCTCTCTGATGCAGTGAGCATCATATTTGGCCCCACAGGAAAGAACGCTGTACACAGTGTGAATTCTTTTTGGATGCAAAGGTTAAACCCATCAAATATTGTAAGGCAGGATGAATGACAGAAGGCTAAATGGTGTTAGCTCTAATTACAGTCAGTGTCAAACTCGGCAGCTGGGGAGCCCGGCCGGGCAAGTCACCATTCCTTCTCTGATGGCGACCTCCAGTGGTCATATCATTCATAGCAACCGAGCCCCAAGAATTCCAAATGAGGCTATGCTAGGCTGGCTCTTAATGGAAACTCATTAATTCCCGGAGCTTTCCTCTTTACCTGCTCTAGTCCAGACCTCATTAGCACTTTCTACAAGTCCCTCACCCTGCTGCAGCAGGAGCCCCATTCTCTCTCCTTATTAGCACCCCTTTTAACGATTGAACGTGAACTCTTGGAGGGCAGGAACTCTCTTGCTAATAGCAACCCTCCCGGGACATGATCCGTGTTCAGCAAATGCTTTATTTTGTCTAGCATCCATCTATCACCTGCTATCTGTCATCTATAATCCATCAACTATCTATCCTAATATCTATTATCTAACATCTGTCTATAGTATCTGTGTGCCATCTTCCATCTACCTAACATCTGAGATTTATCCGTCAAGGATCTGTCAACTTTATCATCTATTATCTTTCTATCTCCCCACATTTGTCTTGGCTGGTCAGCCATTTCAGTCATGTTCATGGCCTTATTTGAGATTTCTTGGTAAAGATTCTGGCAGTGATTGGCCATTTCCTTCTCTAGCTCATTTTACATATGAGGAAACTGAGGCAAATAGGGTGAAGTGACTTGTCCAGGTTCACCCAACTACAAAGATCCTGAAACCAAATTTGAACTCAGATCTTCCTGACTCCAGGTGTGTTCTATCCACTGGGTCACTTAGCTGCTCTCATACAATTTCTTTAAGAATACATCCTAGGGGAAAAAAATGAAAAAAAAAAAAGAAGAAGAAGAATACATCCTAGGGGAAGCTAGCTGGCTCAGTGGTTAGAGCACCAGCCCTGAAGTGGGGAGGACCTGAGTTTAAATCTGGTCTCAGACACTTAACATTTCCTGGCTGTGTGAGTCACTTAACCTCAATTGCTTCAGAAAAAAAAAATTAAATATATATAGCCTAGAAATTCAATGAGACAACTTTAAGGTTAATAACCTATAGTTTGAGATATTTACTCTATTCCCCTTTTGAAAAATATTGACATTTACTCTTCCCAGTCCCCGCATCACTTCTCAAATTACCTATCAGCTTTCAAAGATTATTATAGTGGCTTAGCGATTATAGCCACCTTGCCTCCTCAGTGTGATGGGTTGTAGATGGGAGGCAACAGAGTGTTGTAAAGAGTGTTGGACTTTGAGCCAATTCTCAGATGTGCTATGTGCTTTGTGTGTTACTTTACCAATTTTGGTCTCAGTTTACTCATCTGTAAAATGAAAGGGTTGGAGTAAATCACCTATACAGTACCTTCCAACTTTAGGTCTACCACCTAGTTAAAATAATCTAGTGATTTTGGACTTGGTCATTTGTACTCATCAGAGGTGTATTCTTTTACTATCTCTAGAATTATGTTTGATTTCAACTCCTTCTTAACCATTTTTGTTCTTTCCTTTTCAAGTACAGATCTAGATCATTATCCTTACAAGAGAAAACAAAAGTGAATGAAGAGTTAAGTATTTTTGCCGTCTTTCTACTATTTGTTTCCACTCATCTATCCTGAATAGCATCCTGTACCTTCACTGATCTTTCTCCTGACCCTCAGCAAAAGCTAAAAAATCCTTTTTTGTTTGTTTATCCTTAGCATTCATCACCAGCCTCTTGATGTGGCTCTTTTATAACTGTACCTTTATTCCATGCAATCCTCCATAAATGGCACATGCTGTTTTCTTTTATTTGTGACCTTTAAACTTTTAATTTGACTGGTGATTTCTCTACACACCCACATCTGTCTCTTTAAATAACTCCTGATTCAAACATTCCTGATAAAAAGCCCAAAGTTGAATAGAAACTCTGAATTGCAAACACAGAGATCAAGAGAAATCTATAAAGTTTATAACAGGCAAATGTATTTGAATAAATATATGCAAAGATAATTTTCAACATTCACCTTTGCAAAATATTATGTTCCAAATTTTTCTTCCTCCCTCCCTACCTTCCCCCTCCGCTAGCAGAATTATTCTAATAGTTGCTGATAGATCTGTCTGCCTCAGCTCTCTTTCTACTCCAATCCATCTTCCATTTAGCCTCCAAGATGATTTTTTTCTTTCTTTTCCTTTTTTATTCATTTCATTTTATTTTTTTAATTTCATAATAGCTTTTAATTTTCAAAATATAATGCAAAGATAGTTTTCACGTTCATCCTTGGAAAACCTTGTGTTCCAGATTTTTTCTCCCTCCCTTTCCCTTATCCCCGCCCCTAGACAGCAAGTAATCCAATACATGTTAAACATGTGCAATTCTTCTATCTATATTTCTACAATTATCATGCTGCACAAGAAAAATCAGATCCAAAAGGGGAAAAAATGAGAAAGAAAACAAAAAGCAAGCCAACAATAACAAAAATGGTGAAAATATTATCTTGTGATCCACATTTAGTCCCTTCAGGGCTCTTTCTGGATGCAAATGGCTCTCTCCAACACAAGACCATTGAAATTAGCCTAAATCACTTCACTGTTGAAGAGTCAAGTCCATCACAGTTGATCATCACATAATCTTGTTGCTGTGTACTAGCGTCAGTTAATGTAAGTCTCTCCATGGCCAAAGTATTTGAACAGAAATCCAATGTTTTACAAAGTAATGAAATTAAACAAGATGAGTAGAAGACTTGAGGATGAATCTTTGCTATTTTGATAATATAAAAGAGGAATGAAAAGGAAAGAGGAAAAAAATAAACTAAGAAATAAAGAGAAAAAAAGGGCACTTAGTTTTTCTCATAATTGGGTAGATGAAAAGTATTAAGTGTATATTATTTGCCAAAGATAGTACTAAGTACCAATTGAAACAAACAGATAAAGCAAAATTACTCTTAATGAATTGACTCATAAATTGAGGAGATAATACATAAAAACAAAGTTTATCTTGAGGGCAGATGGAAAGACCCAATAGTGCTAAGAGTGCATTGGTGGTTTAGATGGCATGGCCTAGGAATCTTTAGACTACATCGGTTGATTGGAGCATAGTTCTGGAGATCAAGAATGAAGCAATCTTCCATATAACTGGAAGAAATAAAATTGATGACTCTCCAAGTTACCTCACCTTAGCCAAACCTCTAAGTAGTCAAATAATCCAGATGCCCTGGGGTCAGGGCAGATTGAAGAATTTATAAGAGCAAGTCTATAGATTATTTCCAATTGGAGGTCTCAGGGTCAGGGTAAAAAACTAAAGGGAAAAGAAGGGGTTGTGGGGAAGAAATAGTTACAAATGTGGAGGGAGCAAAATCCACATGAGCCTCATTAGCCTGAGTCAGGTTAAATAGGATTAAACACACACACACACACACACACACACACACTTCAAAGAGTTTGATATAGAAATATCTTAAAATACACAGGGAAATAAGCAGGGACAAGGAGAAGAGAGAGGCCAGTTTAAATGGGAAAATAACATTGGAGATGGAATAGACAAAACAAATCTCAAAATTCAGAAAGCTGATTGCAAGACAGAAAAAAAAAAATGAAAAGGTAATAATCAATGATTCAGGTCTGGGCTTAAGGACAGTGGGGAAAAGAGATAGAAGTGAAACTAAAAATCATCTCTTCAATTATAAAGGGGGGAACAAAGAGAGGAAAGAATTCAAGAGGATTGGATGGAAAGAAATGCAGAATTAACTATCATAACCATGATTATAAATGGGATGAACCCACCTATAAAATGAAAGAATAGTGGAAAGTTATTAAAAAGCAGAACCCAATTATATGTTGTTTACAAGAAAAACACATAAAATATAAAAGTTTCATGCAGAATTAAAACAAAAGCTTGAAGCACAATAATATAGGAGTAAAAATAAGATTAAAAGATATTAAGTAGGGATAATTAATTAATCCTAATGACACCATAGATGATGAAATATGCTCCTTCCAATTCCCATTCTTCAATTACAAAACAGCTAACATAAACAATATTTTAAAATTTTCTATTACAAAAGAATTTCTAATTTTATTATAATTTCTATTCTAAGCTCCATCCCAATAATTGCAAAGAGCCAAGACTTCTCAACTGAATATATCACCTGGAGATGTGACCTAGGAATGAACAAGATTTATATGTCTCAATTGAATCATTCAACCAATCAATCAAAGGCATTAAACTAAGCTTGAGCAAGAATAACTGTTAATTAAGTGGAGTTTATCCCTACCTTGTGGGGCTTATTGAAAAGTGACAAGCTAGAACATTGTACCTAGTAACAGTAATACTGTACAGTGATCAACTATGATAGACTTAGCTCTTCTCAGCAGTACAATGATCCAAGATAATTCCAAAAGACTTATGATGGAAAATGTTATCCATATCTAGAGAAAGAATTATGAAGTGTGAAAACAGAATGAAGCAAACTATTTTCAGTTTCTTTTGAGTTTTGGTATTTCTTTTCTAATTTTTTTTTCCTTTTTGTATATATACATGTAACCTATATCAGATTGCTTGCTATGTTGGGGGGAGGGGAAGGGAGAGAGGGAGAAACATTTGGAATCCAAAATCTTATAAAAATGAATGTTGGAAACTATGTAATGTAATTGGGAAAATACTATTTAAGTAGGAAAAAAATTCAAAAAGTGAAAAGTTGATTCAGAATTGGGCAGCCTATAGGACAGAGCCCTGAGAGGCAATTTCTTGGGAAGCAAAGGAGAGCAAGGAGAAGCTTCTGTCTTATTACTCTCTGATTATAGGAAGATTGTCGATATTGGAAGGTTGCGGGTTTCAGATTTCTCCTTTGTGTTCTATTGACATGTTGCAATAGCATCAGTGTTTGCATCAAAACTGAGGAAAACCTAAGCACACCAAAAAAAAAAAAAAAAAAAAAAGCAGGACTCATTAAGGAACCTACTGGAAAACTACATTATCCCAAGAGAACTTCATGAGTACTCCATAAAAGGGAAAAAGGAATTCTATAAACCAGAAAATATGAATTACTCCATTGCCATATGTGATATATGATTGGAGTCCAGTCTCCAAGAACTCGTGTGTACTGGTGGGAGGTTGTTTTGCACCAACTCTTCTTACTATGGTACCTTAATAAATACCTTTTTCTACAGACCAGTTGATATAAACAGGTAACCAATGTGGGAAATTCACTTGTGTTGGCTCATTAGTTATAGCATTAAAATGTACCCCTAAATTCTCAAAGTTACTCTTAGAATCCTGAGGGTAGACAAAGCAGTCCACCTCTGAAGACTTGACCCTTGAGAATAAGTAGAATTTGGGGGAGTAAGTCCAGCTCCTTAATCTCTTTACTATTCACCTTTTTGTTAGATTTATCTAGGTTTGAAAAGAGCATATTGAGGTTCTCCACTATGACACTTTGTTCTCCATATAATTCAATGAAAATTTCTTCTAAGTATTTAAATTATATAGCCTAATAATTACCTTATAGAATCTTTGTGAGGAAAGCACTTTGTAAATATAAAAGCATCATGGAAAGGTGAACTATTATTATCATCATTGTCATCATCATTAGTATCATTATAGTCATCATTATCGTTCCTTCTCTCCTCCCAGATATTTCCTTCATGGTAAAAGTGTCCATTTTATTCCACTTTTCCTTATGTCCCATGGTCCTCCTCTGGACATCTTCCAGCTTGTCAATGTCCTTTCTGAAATGAAGTGCTGAGAAATTAATATAATTCTCAAGATGTTCCCTGGCTAGGGCAGCAGACAATGTAACTCTCATCTCCCTCAGTCCGAATGCTCTGACTGTATCAATGCAGTTCTAAGATGTTATTAATTTTTTCTGGCTGACATATCACCCTGTTGACTTAAATTGAGTATGAGACTCCCAGCCATATTTCCCCATGCTTTACTTGTAGGACCCTCCATCTATCCCATTTAAATTCCATCTAATATGATTCTGCCACCTTTCTAACCTCTTTAGATCTCTGGATACTGACCATCACTTACTGTAATCATTATAAAATGATTTATATTAGCCAAGCTTTATATAATCTGTGAATGTGATAAATATGCTTTCATCCGAGTCATCAATAGCAATAATGAATAGCACAGGGTAAAGAACAAACAATTCCCTTATTAGGAGAGTTTTGTACATTTAGAACCAGCTTAATGATTAAATCTCCAAAGTATCAATTAGTAGCTTGATGTCCAATGTGTGGATCCCTGGTAGAGTGCCACAGAGCTCTGACTCACACTAAATCTGACCCTAAACTTCAACCCTTTATCAGTACCTAAGCATTAAAAAAAAAATCTCAATTAAAATGGAACACTCATCCTAATCTGCACAGTGGGCTATATTCATTAGCCTCACATCTGGAACATATGGGCCAGTGTGATTTTCATTTTTCACAGAGCTTTTGTTGAAGAGATAACCATGTAATTAAAAAGGGAGAGATGCAAAACAAACCTCTTTGAGAGTGGATTCCATCTTTCCACCACTGCAGATCTATTAATGAACTATAATTGCAGTGATAAAGCCTATATTGTAACCTGGTAACTAATTCACTTTGGGGCCAAGGGACTTCTTTTGTAATGCCAGACCGGAGGAGGAAGAGGCTTAATTAGTTTACTTCTGTTTATCTATAAAATCAAAAAACAAAAATATTAGTTGCAAAGTAATTTGGCTCCTGCCAATATATTCCGGCTCTTCCACCAAGGGTGTCGGTTTCCCATTCTTTCTTAGGCTTATTTATAACATTTGTTAATCAAACCTACAGCACAGCATGCTTGGAAATTATCCAAAGAGGTGCTTCATTAGAAACTAGAAAAGTCGTGCTGAGAATGGGAAGGAGCCATTATCAGGAGAGGGGCTACAATTTGCCCCCAAGGACTCTAAAAGGAAAGGGGAGTACTCTCTCAGGATTTCACTTGATCCCATGGCATCTTCCTTTCCTCCAGTTCAAACTGCCATGTTCAATATTCCTCAGTTCTCCCACCCCCACCCCCGAATTTTTGTAGAGTCTGTCATCATTGTGTAGAAAAATCAGACAGTCTAGCACAGGAGAGAGAAAGTATAGTCAAGTGAAAGAATCTCAGAATGGGATTGGAAGAGAGAAAGGTTGGGAGGGAGGCTGTAAACTCCAAACTCAGTAGACTTACTGAGTAGTTTATTGGCAATCTCTTAATTATTAAATCCAATGGTCTTTTCTCAATCCCATTCTTCTTGATCTCTGCAGTTTAGGTTAATGCTATCCTTCATAACCCCATCTCCTACACATTCCTTCCTCTTTAAGTTTCTGTGACATTGCTCCCTCCTATTCCTATTTCTAACCTTACGCTCTGACCACTTCTTCTCAGGCTCTTTTTGTTCTCTTCTCCTAGAGATCTTGACGTCTTTTGATTCTCCTCCTATGATGAGGGGATTATGGATACCCCCTTCCTCCCTCCCAACCTTGATATCATCCTCAGATTCTCCACTTCCCCTCACCTTTCTTATACAATCACTTGTCAAATCTTGACTCCTATGCATGAGTATACTCTAGGGCTCTGTCTTGATCCCTCTTCTCTTCTCTCACAATATTCCCTTTCTTGGTGATCTCACCATCTCCCATGGATTCAATCATCATAGCCATGTAAGTGACCCCCAAGTGTACACATTAAGCCCTTATCTCTCTCTCCTATATCACTGTCTGTCTGCTGGACATGGCCAAAATGTCCTGTGGGCATCTCAAGCTCTACATATCCAAAACATAACTCATTATCATTCCTCCCAAAACTTATTCCTCAACTCAACTTCTTTATTTCTGCTTAGGATCATATCACTCTTCCAGCCATTCAAGTTTCCAACCTCAGATCTTCACTTTGCCTCATTTCTCTTATCTAATCACTTCCCAAATGTTGGCATTTCTCCTTCAATGATATTCTCGCATGCAACCCTTCCCCTCCCACACAGCAACCACCCTAGTTCAGACCCTCATCATCTCTCACTCCTTCTATTGAAATAATATGTTAATTAGTCATCCTGACTCAAGTCTCTCCCTTCTATAATCAATCCTCCACTAATTTTTCTACACTGTAGATCTGTCTATATTCCATCTAGCTCTTGCTTAATGTAAATCAGTCTTTCACAAGCCACTCCTTATCTTAGCAGGGGCCCTTAAGACCTGCCCCCCCATCCAGACTCTGCAGCCTTGAAGCCAGAGAATCATCAGTGCCTGAAGTAGAGAACCCCTGATATGAGTCAGAGAGTTAAATTTGCATAAAATAAGAATTGTCTCTCTAGATATTTATATATATTTGACATCCCCTTTCCCCTTCTCTCCTCCCCATTAGAATGTAGACTCCTTAGGAGTAAGGATAATTTCATTTACTATATTTATATTCCTAATGCCTAACAGAGTGCCTGGATATAGTCGGTACTTAATAAATGGTTGTTTATTGATTGATTGACCGTGTCATTCCCCTAATCAAGAAGCTCCAGCAATTTTCTCTTGCCTCTAGGATAAAATATAAACTCTCCTGACTGTCATTTAAAGCCCTTCACAACCTGAAGCCAACTATCTTTCTTTTTCAGATTGAGTCTTCCCCTCCCCATGTATTCTAACTTCCAGTTAAACTCACCTGCTGACTTCCCCAGACACCCTACTCCATCTCCCATTTCAGCATATTGCCACAGGCTGCCCCCTGAAATGCTCTCTTTTCTCACTTCTATTTCTTAGAACCATTCACGTTTCAGCTCAAGTGACATCTACTATACTCCTTATCTTGCCAATTATTAGTCCTCTCCTCCATCCCCAAAATTGCTTTCTTTATTCTTGCATGTTGTTCCCCTTAGCAGAATAAAAACTCCTGTACTGTTTTGTTCCTATCTTTGCCTACTAGTGATGACTAGTAGTAAGTAGTAAATAATTATTCTGGAATTGATATCTATTTATAAAGAATTGTTATCCATTTATAAAGTTCACAGGATTATGAAAATTCAAAAGCAACTGAAAACTACAGTTACACTAGTCTGGAAGACTATTATTTAAGTCCATTAGAACATAAAACAGTTTTTCAATACTGCTAAGAAATCATTTTATATTTCACTTTGGTACTTCATTGTCCAACTAGTCTTGAATCCCACCAGAAATTATCTGATCAGTCCTCTTGTTGATGTCCATCCTTTCTGATCAGAAACTTCTCCACCAGAAGTCACTGGCATTCTAGGAATACCATATTTTCAATGTCCACAGTTTTCCAGGATCTTTGGACCTTTCAAACTCAGAAATATGACACCAGTCTTATACACATACACCATGGGGTATGAGATCAGGGATGAAAAAGCCCAAAAGAGCCAGAGGAGGCCATGTGCTTAAGACTGCATGGGAGATAAATAGAAGACTAGAGAATCACCCCTTTTCCCACTTGACCCTTGGTATGACGTTTGAAACAGTTCACATGCTTTCAAAAGGTAGAGTACTATTCCAAGAATTTCAATTTAAAGAGGGCATCTAAGCCCACCATCTCTTCATTTCCCACCTTGTTGTATTTCTCTGGACTTCTCTATCATATCCTTCCCTCCAAGTCCTCCCTTTTCTTTTTTCTTTTTTTTTTCTTTTTCTTTTGCTGAGGCAATTGGGGTTAAGTGACTTGCTTAAGTGACTTGCCCAGGGTCATACAGCTAGGAGGCCCTCCCTTTTCAACACTATATTTGATCTTTCTAGATTCTAAATCATGAAATAATATCTGTTGGGTCTAGCTTTTCTGAACTCTCTTCCCTGATTAAATTGTAAATTCCTTAAAGGCAGGAACTCTATTTCTTTTCCATTCCTGTATTTCTGGCAATTGATACAGAGCCTAACACATAGTTGATGCTTAATAAATGTTTGTTGACTGACCTCAGAAACACCTCAGAAACAAAAGTAATAGAAAGGAAAAATAGTAATAGCTCACTTCTGCATATTCAGTGAGTCATAAACTCTTCTGGTTCAAGAAAGGGACTCTTCATCATTTCCCATTGCAAGACTACCATTAATGAGACATACATGACAAGAAACAGCCCTATTCCCAAACTTCCATGTGATCACCCAGAAAAGTTACCAAAAATGTTCCCCTGGAGGGAGGTGATAGGAGGTAGAGGTGCACATCTTCAGGAAAAAATTTATGAATAATTGCTGTCCAAAAGTAGCCTGAGCTATTGTGAGATCATGGAGATTCCCTAGACTATAAGAAGTCTTCGAGCAGAATCTGGAGAAAAACTTACTGGAAGTGCTAGAAAAAGGATATTTACTCAAGCAGAATTTGGACTACATTTCCTATAAGCCTTCTTCTATCTATGAGATTCCACAATCCTGCAAGCATTTTGGCAACCTCCTTTGATCTAAAATTGCAAACCTCCAAGATTCATTGACTCAGACAGAGGCAAAGGATCAAGGTACAATATATTTTACCTTTCTAGATCCTAAATCATGAAATTACATCTGTTGGGTCTAGTTTTGAAGAATCTGACCACTTCTATCCATGATGAATTACCAAAACTTCCCAAATCTGTCTTTTACTCTAAAGCCATTGCTTTTAATCAATAGCAAGGATGAAAATACTACCAAAGTACTCTACTGTAGTTCTTTTCCAAGATTCCATAATCTTCAGGGCAACCAGGTGACACGGTGGATAGAGTTCCTGGGTCTGGAATAAGGAAGACTAATCTCTCTGAGTTCAAATTCAACATCAGACACTTACGGATGTACGACCTTGAACAAGTCACTTAGCCTGTTTGCCTCAGTTTCCTCAACTGTAAAATGAGCTGGAGAAGGAAATAGCAAACCATTCTAGTATTTCTGCCAGGAAAACTCCAAATGAGGTCATGGAGAGTTGGACATGATTGAAACAACTCCACAAAAATACAATAAATCTCAAGTCATAGTTTCTTTCTCCTTCATTCCTGTATGAGAATGTTTCTAAATCTTTGGAATTGCTTTCTGCAGGTCTTGGTGTCCAGGAAACTTCTGAATATTTGTGTAGAGTGTCTGTCTCTTTTGGCAAACGACTCCAGTATCTTTGCCAAGAAAAAGCCAGATAAGAACATGAAGAGTCGGAAAGAACTAAAATGACTGAACACCCCATCCCATAATTCTCATCAGTTCATTCTATATTTTTCTAAAAGAATTATTTGTACCACACAAACCATTAGAAGTGGATAATAGACCAAGTTTTAGGAGATCTTCCTTCCTTTCTTATCCCCACCCCCCAGGAGACAATAGACCCCTCTATATTCTCTCCTTCTCACGCTATAAAATGAGGTGACATTTGTAAAATGTAAACCTAAAAAGTACTACATAAACACTAGATATTATTAATAATCAATATTATTATTATTGTCAAACTGGAGAGATGCATGGTAAAGAGAAGTATATTTAGACATTGTTGAATTTTCAGAACTAATGTCAGCCTCAAAGAACATTTCTAGTGGAGTGACACAGGGTACAAGAGGAGCACAAGAAATAAACAGAACAACATCTCCTTCAGAGAATAGCATACAAGAAAGGCTGACAGTCCTATGGAAGGACAAAATAAATGGTAGACAAAAAGACAGTTTGTAAAAAGGGAAACTTGGTCCCTATTGCTGACTGCTTCCCCCTAGGAATGGTCTGTTCCAGGTAGGGCCAGGCCCAGGACCAATGCTAACTATCATTAGACTAGTCCATTTTTTTCTGACCAAGTCAAAAGGAATTGATTCTGCCACAGGTAGGATACAGAACTCCTTCTTGGCCCATTCCTCTCACGTGGATCTCATGTGGCCCGTCCCCTGTGGCAGGGGAGAACGCCTTTCTCCTCTCCGCTTCTCCCAGTCTTTCTCTTCATTCATGATTTAGCTCAGATGTTGTCTCTTTAGGAAAGCTTCACTGATCACCCCTGTTATTTATACTCTCTCTCTCCCTCAGGTTCCCTATTGTTAATTTTCCTGTGTGTCTTATCTAACCCAGTGGGATGTGCGTTCCTGGAGAGCTGGTACTGTTCTGGTTTTATTCTTGTTTTTTGTTTTTCTGGCTCTGTGTCTCTAACACCTAGCAGAATACCTCGGATAGAGTAAGCACAGAAGAAATGTTTCTTAAAGTGAATTGAATAGGGCTGAGTGGAATGGAGTGGACGTGGTCTCAAATCCTAGGGCAGTTAGGTGGTGCCATAGTGCCCAGAGCATCGGGATTGGAGTCAGGAAGATTCATTTCTCTGAGAACAAATCCAACATCAGATACTTACTAGCTGTGTGACCCTGGGCACATCACCCAGTTTGCCTCAGTTTACTCACCTGTAAAATGGCCTGGAAAAGGAAATGGTAAATCACTCCAGTGTCTTTGATAAGAAAACCCCAAATGGGGTCATGGAGTGCTGGACATGATTAAAATGACTCCACAACTAGAATACAATAAATCTCAGGTCATGGAGTTTCTTTCTCCTTCATTCCTGTGTGTGAACATTTGTCACCATCTGAAACTTGTTTCTGCAGGGCTTGGCAACCAGGAAGCTTCTTCTGGGTATTTGGGTAGGGTGTACATCTGTCTTTTCTGTCTGTGGGTCGAGCCTGGAAGGCTCAGGTGTGAGGTAGCCCTAGGGCTCACTCCCTGGCTTTGCTCTAAAGGGGGGACTGAGGTTCATCACCTTCATCACAATGTGAGTTTATTAAGTGCCTACTGTGTGCCACACACTGCACTAAGCACTTTACAAATATTATTTTACTGGATTCTTACAAACTGGGAAACAGGTGCTATTATTGTCCCCATTTTACAGATAGGGAAACTGAGGCAAACAGATGTTAAGTGGCTTATCCAGGGTCACACAACTAAGTATCTGAAGTTTTGAACTCAGGGCTTCCTGATCCCAAGCCCAGCACTCAATCCACTATGATACCTGTGTTGTACCTGGCAAGAAATCAGGGGCGATTTAGACAATCCGACAGCTTCCTAGGATGGATTGGAAGGGGCAGTATGGAACATGCAAAAAACACCGGCTCTGAAGTCAAGAACCCAAGTTCAAATTCTACATCCAGCACTTACTCTCTGTGTGGCTTTGGAATTTCCTCATTTATAAAATGAGGATATTGAGTTAGACCTTCCAAAGAGAACTAAGGACTGGGAAGGCAGTAGAGATAATAGAAAAATTTAGGGTAAACAGGCCTCCCTGACCATTCTTTTTTTTTTCATCATTTACTCACACCTCCCAGTGATTAAATTTGTTTGACCAAAGTAATGTTGAATAACATACAACCTTAGGGAGTCCCCTGGGCTTCAAGCATTGAGATACCTTGCACAGTTGTATAACCAGGCATCCATCCACGTTGTTCTATAGCTCAATATTTATCCACAACACTACATGGTCTCTGAACGCTCCTGCTTATAATATAGCAGGGATTCTTAACAGGCTCATGAACGAGACAGAGAGAGGGAGGGAGGGAGAGACAGAGAGAGAGAGATGCAGACACACAGAGAGAAAGAGAGAAACAGAAGCAGAGAGCTAGACAGAGGGATGGAGGGAGGGAACAAGAGAGACAGGGATAGAGAGAGAAAGAGAGATGCAGACACACAGAGAGAAAGAGAAACAGAGGAGGGGAGGGAAGAGGGAGAAAAGGAGAGAGAGACAGAAGCAGAGAGCTAGGCAAAGAAAAAAGGGACAGAGATAATCAAAGATGAAGAGAGGGAGGGAGGAAATGAGAGGACAGAGAAAGATTGAGTGAGGGAACAAGAGAGACAGAGGGATAGAGAGAGAAAGAGAGATGCAGAGACACACACAGAGAGAGGCAGAGAAAAAAAGGGAGGAAGGGAAGAGAGAGAGAAAGAGAGAAACAGAAGCAGAGAGCTAGACAGAGGGATGGAGGGAGGGAGAGACAGAGAGAGACATACAGAGAGAATGAGAGAACAGAGAGAGATGGAGGGAGGGAACAAGAGAGACAGGGATAGAGAGAGAAAGAGAGATGCAGACACACAGAGAGAAAGAGAAACAGAGGAGGGGAGGGAAGAGAGAGAGAAGGAGAGAGAGACAGAAGCAGAGAGCTAGGCAGAGGGAAGAAAAAAGGACAGAGATAATCAAAGATGGAGAGAAGGAGGGAAGAAATGAGAGAGACAGAGAAAGATTGAGTGAGGGAATAAGAGACAGACAGAGGGACAGAGAGAGAGAGATGCAGAGACACACACACACAGAAAGGCAGAGAAAAAGAGGGAGGAAAGGAGGAGGGAAAGAAAGAGAGAAACAGAAGCAGAGAGCTAGACAGAGGGATGGAAAGAGGGAGAGACAGAGAGAGACATACAGAGAGAATGAGAGAACAGAGAGAGATGGAGGGAGGGAAGAAAAAAGGGACAGAGAGATAATCAAAGATAGAGAGAAGGAGGGAGAGAGGGAAAGCTAAAGTGGAAGTGAGAGAGAAAGACATAGATATATGTATACGTATATACATATATATGTGGAGGGGGGAGACAGACAGAAGGGGGACACACAGAGAGAATTATTTCCATATAATTGATTTCCTCTGTAATCCTATGGATTTTATCTTGTTGATTTATAAACACTCAATTCACCAGACTGCCAAAAGGAGACCAGTGACACAAAAAGATTAGAGGTCCTGTTACACATAAATACAAAATCATTGGCCTTTCACCCCTCCCTCTGTCTTCCCCTCTCTATCCTGCTCTACATCCTCATGGTAACCTTCAATGCCTTAACCCCTTAATTCTCTCCGGCCATCTCCCCTACACCAGTCATTCTTTTCTCTTCTCCCTAACTTGATTCCTTGGGGAACCAATCTAACTCTACACCGTCCTCTCCTGAATCCCTAAAGCCTCATCCTGTTACTGATTATGGCCATTCAAGCCTCATCCTTGGATCACTCCCACCTTTCACTGCCTTTACCCCTGCAGCTCACTGCTGAATAAAGGTGGAGGAAATCACAGTTGTTCTGACTGTGGCCGCTGCACATTTATGTCACCCAACTTTACCTGAGCCCTCACTGCTGAGGAATCCCACCCTTATCTCCTTTGTCACCCCACTCTCCACAGCAGCTCTTCTAGTTCTTTCTTCATCACTCCTCAAACCTCTCACGGTTCCCACACCCTCTCAAGATGAGAATTTTGTCTCATTTCACCCCTCCAAAAAAGCAAGGCCATTTGTTAGGAATTCCCCACCTGCCCTCTTTCTCAGTTCCTGTCTCTCAGCTGTCTGTCACTCTCTGCTCCTTCACCCATTTCAAATGATAAAATGACCTTTCTCCTTACCAAAGTCAACTTTTCTACCTGTTCAAGTGGTCTCCCTCCATCCCGTCTCCTCCAGCTGATTGTCCCTTCTGCAAATCCCATTCTTTCACATATTTTCAATCTCTCCCTCTCAAATGGCTCATCTCCTAGTGATTACAAATCTGCCCACGTCTCCCATTCCTGAAAAACCCCCACTTGATCCTTTCCTCCCTAATTATTGTCTTATATTTCTTTGTCCCTTTGTAGCTAAACTCCTCCAAAAAACTCATCTCCGATAAGTGCCTCCACTTTTTCTCCTCCTACTTGCTTCTTAACTCCTTATAATCCAGCTTCCAACTTTATCATTCCATCAAAAGTGCTCTCTAAAACTAATGATTTTAATTAAGTAAATTTCAACTAAATTAATTAAGTAAAACTATTGATCGTTTAGTTGCCAAATCCAATGGCCTTTTCGCCAACCTCATTCTCCTTGCCTCTCTCTGGCCTTTGACAGTATTGATCGCTTTCTTCTTCTCTAGGTTTTCAGGATGCCATTCTCTGCTGGTTTTTCTTCTACATCTCTGACTGCTGCTTCTCAGTCTCCTTTTCTGGATTCTCATTCAGATCGTGTCCTCCAATCTTATGCGTCTGTTGGGGTTCTGCCCTGGCCTTTCTTCTCTTCTCCCTGTATACCTGTATACTAGGTAATTCATCAGCTTCCATGGATTTAATTACAGTCTCTATGCTGATGATTCTCAGATATACTTTTCCTGCCTCATCATCTCTCCTGAATTCGAATCTTGATCTCCAAATGCCTTTCCTATATTTCAAGCTGGATGTCCATCTTAAACCCAACATGTCTAAAACTCATTATATTTCCCCCTACACCGTATCCCTGTCACTGCAGAGGGCAATGCCATCCTTCCATCCCTCAGGATCACATCCTGGACTTTTCATTCTCTCTCACACACCCCCCATATCCATATCCCATATTCACAAGGTCTGTCATTTTCACCTTTGCACCATCTCTCCAACACCTGTCCCTCTGCTCTCTGACACCTGTCGCTACTGTAGTGCAGGCTCTCATCACGGCACAACTGGACTTTTGCAATAGCTGCCGATGGGTCTGCCTGCCTTTGGTCTAACCCTACTCCATTCTCTCCTCCATTTAACTGTCAAAGTAATTGCTAAAACTCAAGTCTGATGATGTCATCCTTCTGCTCAATAAACTCCAGAGATCTTCTGTTGCCCCCAGAATCAAATACAAAATGCTCTGGTTGGAACTCAAAGCCCTTCCTAAGTAGCCCCCTCCTACCTTTCCAGTGCCCTTATCCTTTAGAACACATCTTTGCTCCAATGATCTTGGCCTTGGCTGTTCCACAAACAAGACACTCCATCTCTCGTTCTGGATATTTTTCTGGCAATCCCCCTTGCCTCGCACACTTTCCCTCGTCCATTCTACCTCCCTGGCTTCCTTTAAGTCCAACTAAAATCCTACTTTCTAAGCCTTCCCCAATTCCTTTTAATTCTAATGCCTTGTCTAGTAAGTATTTCTGATTTATCCCATATATAGCTTACTTTGTAATATATTGGTTTCTCTTTCCCAGTTTTTTTTTCCTTCTTGATCCAATTTTTCTTGTGCAGCAAAATAATTGTATAAATATCTATACATATATTGGATTTAACATATACTTTAACATATTTAACATGTATTGGATTACCTGTCATCTAGGGAAGAGGGAGGGAGGAAGGAGGGGATAATTTGGAACAGAAGGCTTTGCAAGGGTCAGTGTTGAAAAATTACCATGTATATGTTTTGTAAATAAAAAGCTATAATAAAATAAAAAAAATAAATGTAATATATTGCTTTGCATGTTATATCTTTAGATTGTAAAGCTCCTTGAAGTCAGGGAATGTCTTTTGTCTCTTTTTGTATCCCTAGCTCTTAACGTAGTGTCTGAAACACAGTAGGCACCTAACATATGTGAAGTGATTGATTGAGAAGGTATCAGTCCCAGAATCTCCCTGCTGAAAAGCCTGTGATTCTCAACTTGTGACTCTTCCCACAAGCTACATACAGTCCCTGAAGTCTGCCCGGTCCACTTCCTTATTCAGAACAGCTCCACTCATGACCATCACAGATCCCCAGATTCACACTGCAGGACAGAACTGCACAGGGCATCTAACCTGACCGTTGCTTGAGCCCAAAATCTCTCTACAACTTTGCAGAGGAAATTGGATACTTACCCTTAAAGACCTCCAGAGATAGAGAACTCACTACCTGCCAGAGCACCCCCTTCCCCTTTTGTTCAACTCTCATTGTCAGTCATTTTTTTTCTTGCCTTGAGCAGAATTCAGCTTCCAGCCAACATCCCCCCCACCCACCCACCTGCATTGTTCCTCCCTCTGCCCTCAATATTTACATCTCGGGATTCTGCTGCCTCTGCCATCTGTTTTCCTTCCATCCCCTGAGAGTCCAGGGCCACCTGGCATCCTGTTCTAGCCAGGGAAAAGAAGGCCCACCCTCCAGCTGGTTCTACCACCACTGGGCCCACACCCATCCATCATATCCCAGGGCCACAGAGGAGCAAACCAGTGATTAGTGAGTGTGATTACACACCCCTTATGTTTTTCTCCAGAGAGCTCAAGCACATTAACTAATTTGTTTCCCTGGGTTCTACTGAAGGTTAAAAAAAGAAAGGGGATGGTAGGATTTGGGGAAAAGGGGAGCTGGCAAGGACCAAGTAACCCCAACCCGGCTCCAAAATCAAGCAGCTAGGGTACAGGCAATGAACACAACAACCTTCCTAATTGAGGAAGGAAGTTATTGAGTATGGATGGAACCTTGTATGTCAATGGAGAATAATGGCAAGAAATTGTTGTAGTTAATTCTATTTCCTGGCACCAAAAAAAGCTTTAAATTCATTCATGTTTGGAGAAAACATCCCTCTAAGTGAAGTATATCAGCCTTGTCATGGGCAGATGAGACTCTCCGAGGAGGGAAGCATCCAGTTAAATTTAGACTGTGAATCACCTCTTTGCCTCCAAATTATTAAAAACAAAAGCCCTGACAGGGAAGAAGACACCCTCTTCAGGGTTTTGAGTGCCCATCCCTGCTCCCAAACACTAGTCTGGGATTACTTAAAGGAGCAGTAGGAAAAGCCCAGGAGTTCTCTTGGAGAGGAGGAACTGGCAAATGCAAACCAGAAGATAAGAATTCCTTCTCTCCAAGATGGATCCTTCTCTTCCCCGTATCATGAAGAGCAAACTTCTCCTTTAAATTCTTCACATAATCAATAATTTAATCACTTTTGCATAAATCTAGGAGCTACTGCCTTCTCCCCAAGTAACCCGTATATCAGCTGTTTGCATGCTGTCCACCCCCCCCACACCCCATTAAACCCCAAGCTCCATAAGAGCAGGGACCAATTTTTTTTGCCTTTCTCTGTAGCACAGCGTCTAGCATATATAGCAAGTGTTCAATAAATGCTAAAAGACTGTATTTATTTTATATTTCCTTATAAGTGTATAGATTATTTTCTCGAAAAGAATGTAAACTCTTTGAAACCAGAGATTTTTATAATTTTGTGCTTTGAATCTCCAGTGCTTGCTATATACTGCTGTTCATGGTATCCAACTCTTCATGACCCAGTTAGGTGTTTTCTTGGAAAGATACTGGAGTGTTTTCCCATTTATTTCACTAACTTATTTGAGAGGTGAGGAAACTGAGCCAAGATAGGATTAAACTACCTGTCTAGCATCTGAGTAGTAAATATCTGAGGTCATATTTGTGCCCAGGAATGGGAGTTTTTCTGATCCAGGCTCAACACTATACACTGTGGAGCCATAGATGTCCCAATGGCTAATAGCATCTTGCAGAAGACTTTTGATAGGGTAGGTTAAGAAGGATAAAAGAAGGGACAACCATGTGGCCCAGTGGATAGAGCACCAGCCCTGAAGTCAGGAGGACGTGAGTTCAAATCTGATCTCAGATAGTTAACACTTCCTAGCTGTGTGACCCTGGGCAGTCACTTAACCCCAATTGCCTCAGCCTCCCCACCCCACCCCCCAAAAAAGAATAGAAGAAATGGCAGGATGAGGGTGAAGGATTTTGGACCTTCTAGATCTTGGAATCCTCTGATAGAGGATTAAGAACACAGAGTCACCTCCATAATGACAAGAAGACCAGAGAAAAGGGTATTTAAAATCCTGAGAAGGAAAAGCAGGCTGTAACAGCAATGACACAGAGACTAGCTGGAGTTTGGGAATCTTTAATGATTTCTGTTGATCAGTCCTGAACAGGGGGTTTCTGCACAGTTGGAGATATTCTGAAAATCATTTTTACATATGCCCCAGTATAAATATTCTGATGCCTGAAACATGAGACTAAGCAGGACCAAAAGGAAAATCCATTGTGCCCTAAGGAGCACAAAGAAGAATGGTATAGATGTGGGGAACAGACCCCCCAGAGGTAGGGTTTGGAGGCTAACGGGGCAGAGCCTCCATCTACGCTCTGAGAGCAGGAGAAGGGCAGTATCTGCAAAATACCGAGTGCAGTGTCTGGCACACAGCAGGTGCTTGATAAGTGCTTGTTGACTTGACAACAGAGTACAGCATGTTCGACAAGGGGAGCTGAGATGGGGGCTGTCCCTCCTGTGGTAGCTGGGAGAGGATGGGGAAAGCAGGAGCTACATCTTGTGGATGGTACGAGGATTGATGCAGTAGCAAGAACTAGAGCAGCTTTATGCTGACCATCAACTTTGTATCTTACTGAGAATGAAAACTGAGAATAAATCTTAGGTCCCTCAAGGGACCTTCCAGGGGGATGGAAGCTCTTTGAGAGGAGGAAATGTTTCATTTTTGTTGGTGCATGAAAAATATGCAGCACAGTGCTGCATAGTAGGGACTTAATAAATGCTTGTTAAATGAACTTAACTGAATTAAATTGAAATCCTTAGGTAATTCCACTATGGGTCCATCTTAATCTCTGGACTGACAAGAAGTCCAAGAATCTCCATTAGATCTAAGTATATCTTGATCTTCTTTACAGGAATCCAGAGTAGTATCAAAGGAAGCATACTATAAAAGTATTCCAATGAGTCCCATTTTCTTCTTAGCCAGAAATCCAGTCTCCTCTAATATATATTTAACACTTAAATTAAGTTAGATAGAATCACTCTATAAACAGAAAATGGGAGGTTCACCAGAAGGGCCCACAGAACTCACAGTCAAGTCCAGCTTGGCCCAAAATAAGGAAATATATTAAGCTTTGAACAATAAAAATGAAAATCAAAACTCCCTTGGGTACACACACACACACACACACACACACACACACACACACACACACCTCTTTCCAGGATTTTCTAGATGCACATTAGAAGAAAAGGCTGGCTAGACTGGCATACCCCCCCAAGAGTCCTACCCCGAGCATCCCAGCCTCCTAGCCCCCCATCATCTCCTCCAAGAGGAGGATGCTGATGAGACTAGATTCTCAGCTACAGAAAGGTGGATGGAGGAGGTGGCTGAGCTGCTCTCCCCCAACATGGAACAGTATGTGAAGAAGGAAACCAGGAGGAACAGAAGGGAGAGAGCAGGCCTTCTTCGTGGGGTCCTAAATCACATTGTTCTCCAGGGCAGTAAGCCTTTTAGATACAGCTTCCAGTGAGTGTGATTAAGGAAGGACAACTGGGGTCCAGCCAGCACCCTTGTAACAGAAATGGGCTTCTCCCTTCCCCGTCTCCATGCTCTTCCATTGGCTTGCCCCCTCATCCCCAAAGCCTGGATATTTCCAATCTACACATCCTTGCCCCATTGGCGGCAAATTCCCATCTCTTCTCCAGCTTCTACCTGTATTGTTGAATTGCCCCATTTTTTAGATTAGGAAATGAGGTCCAGAGAGTCTATGGTCACACAAAAAGTGGAACAAGCCCTCAGAATCCCACATTTCAGGCTTTTGCCTCAGCAGACCCATCCAAGGCCAATCCTCTCTGCAGCTCCATCCTCAGAAGTGCCCTTCCACTAGCACATATAATAAGCACATTTTCCTGGGGACACCAAAGAGGAAATTCAACTCTTCCTCACCATCCTTCAAATAACTTTTAAATTGAATCAGGTTGCCTGCAGGGATGGTTTCCTATGTGTTTTTGTATCCCTAACACCCGCCAAAGCTCCTTCAATCATTAATCAATAAACATTTATTAAGCACCTACTGTGGAGCCAGGCTCTGTGCTGGATCCTTGGGATACAGAAATAAAGAATGAAATTGTCTATACTCACAGTCTATGGGAGTGAGAATATAGCCACACTGGGATAGAGATAGGGACTGGATGTTACTCCAATATCTCCCTAAGAAAAATAACTCACTCTACTATGCAGCTTGGCACCTTATCTGCCCCCTGGAGTCTGAAAGCATTTTCTATAAAGCACCAGTATATGTCAAAGGGAGAATTTGAACTCAAGTTTTCCTAACTTTGAAGTCAGTGAGAGAAAGAGACAAAGAGAAAGAGGAAAGGCAACAGACAGACAAATAGAGACAGAGAGAGAAAGAGAGAGACACAGAGAGAGATGGGGAGAGAGAGAGACAGAGACAGAAACAAAGACAGAGAGAGACAGAGACAAAGAGAAAGAAGAGAGGCAACAGACAGACAGATAGAGACAGAGAGAGAAAGAGAGAGACACAGAGAGAGATGGGGAGAGAGAGAGACAGAGAGAGACAGAGACAGAGAGACAGAGGCAGAGAGAAAGAGACAGAGACAGAGAGAGACAGAAAGACAGAGACAGAGACAGAGACAGAGAGACAGAGACAGAAAGAGAGAAAAAGAGAAAAGAAAGACAGAGACAGAAAGAAACAGAGAGAAACACACAAAGAGAAAAAGATACAAAGGCAGAAAGACAGAAAGAGAGAATATAAGGTAGTTTAATACAAGATACTTAGGGGACACTATCAATTAGGGGGATCATGCAAAGCTTCCTGGAGAAGTGGGTTTTTAAGAAATGCTTGTTAAATTGAATTGGATTGAATTAACTTGAATCCTGGTGTCCTTGGAGGCAGCTAAATATCTTATGAGAGGACCCAGCCCCAAGCTCATTATCCTTCTGCCTGAGCTGCCAGGTCCTCCATCTCTGGGCCCACCCTGACCCTTTCCCAGAAGTCCAACCCATGCCCACCAGAAAAGGATATGTTTCTGTGTCAAGGTCTGAAGGAGCTCCTCCACCTTGCTCTGGAACTTCACAACGGACTCGCAGGCACACGGATCCTCCTCTGGATCAAATCCAAAACAAGAGAGAGATGAAGCTATGAGCCAGCTAGTCCCCACCACCTCCCCCTCCCCTCTTCAAATCCAACCAGGGCCAGGCGTCTAACCAGCAAAGCAGACCATGGAAGACCCTGGGAGTCTCTGTGAGAGCTAGGATAGAGCTGAGGCAGATGAGAGTCATCATCTCCCCAGCTCCTAAGAAGAACTCGGGATCTCCTTTAGTCCACAGATACTCCGGTTATCTTCTTTGTAAATCAGGGAAGATCCCAGGAGTTTCTCTAATAGCTGGGAGGGTGTTGAGAGTATCCTAGTGATTGCTGTGGTTAGAGAAGTGAAAAAGTGTGGGGATTCTTTGCAGAGGTGGGGAACACACCGGGAGTCACTGGGAGAGCTGAGACAGCAGAGGGAGATGCCTGAAGTCCCTGGGAGTGTTAGAAGCCTTGCCAGAGTCTGTCATTGCTATGGGAAAACTAAAAGAGGAGGTGAGTTTCCCTGTGAGTATTAAGGCAGATGCGAGTTGTGTCTGTCAGGGCCAGAGGAAAGAAGTGAAGGAGAGGATGAGCTGTTCTCAGTGTGAGGGGGGATGCTGAGAGTTCTTGTGAATGATAGGAAACATGTGTGCAGTCTCTGTGAATCTTAAAAAAGAACTGAGAAAGATGTTGGGAGTCCCTCTGATGTTAGGGGAGTCCCTAATCCTAGCACAGGATTAGGGGAGTCTCTGATCAAGAAATATGTCATTGACCCTGATAGGGCCCTTTCCTGCTTCTAAGTAGATGGTGTGGACTTCAGGGATTGCCTCGAAGATCCCTCCAGATAAATTGATAAATCAATATGGCAGGATGGAGCTAGAGCAGAACCCCACTCACTAATCGATCTACTCACCCACCCCTGTACAAGGCTGGGCCATGCTAGGTGACCATATGGACTTCACGATCCTTGTGGCTTCTTCCCAAGACTTTCGAGCCTCAACTGCTAGCAGCCCAGCTCTCTGATGAAACCCTTTGTCCCTCAGCCTCCCTGCCTAAGTCCCTCCAACAACCTGGATTGTCGGACTTTGGACCTTGTCTGCCCATGACCCAGCCCATGATGGTACCTGCTTGTCTTCCTGTCTAGTTCTGTTGCCACTCCAATGACTAAATGACATAACCCTCAGATCTGGACTAAAGAAGCCCAGCTGCGTCTCCCCTAACAGGGCTTTCCAGTGTCCACCTCTCCCATTCCTCCAACTCACCCACACAAATCTTTGTCTGGAGTTTCTTGCCAATCTGGTTGATGGTCTTGAAGTCAGCAGTATAAAAATAATGTTCTGCCACGGGATCTGAAGCAATCTCCCTCAGCTCATCCTCCACTGCATTGCCAACACCCACAGCAAACATCTTAAACCCTAAAAGGAGAAGAGGGATCATGGCTCCCGAAGGAAGGAGTAAAGCTCTGCTTGCCTGATTCTGCCCTCATGGAGCAGAAAGATTGCCCTTTCACCCAAGCTTCCCATTGTCTCCATTATTGGGAGGGTGTCTGGGAGGATAAAAGTCACCTGGCCATACATGGTGCCCTGGAGGAAATAAAACTTCTTCCCCAGGAAAGAACAGCTTTAACAGGGATGCACTATTAAAATATGGTAAGTATCACAGGCAACAATTTTTCAGAATGAATGCATATGGTAAGAAAGCATTTCATAGAAGAAATGAACAAGCACCATTCTTTTGGTGGAAAGCTGAGGACTATGGAATTAATTGTTACATAACTTTCAGATGTGGTCATTGTTGATCAAATTTCTTTATCTATGGGGGAAGATTCATGCAGGTGGGGGGGAGGCAGAAATTGAGAAATTATTGTGATATTGGTATTATAATCTCCATTCTACAGATGGGAAAACTGAGGCCCAGAGAGATGCTGTCCATGGTGACACAACTAGATCCGAGGCAGGGTTCAAGTCCAAGGTTTTCCTGACTTTAAGCACAGCTTAAGGTTTTATCACTATGCCACACTGTGTCTTAGGGTTGTCCCTAAAGGATATGGAACCCCAAATATCCCTAGGAAGTGTGAGGGACTTGTGGTGATCCCTGGGGGTACAGGACCCAGGGTCATTCCTAGGGGGCACAGAGCCCAAGGTTGGCCTTAGAAAGTGTGGACCCAAATTAAGATGGGCCCCAGCACCAAGGCTAGGGAAGACAGAGGAATCGGGATTATTACTAGAAGTATGGAAGTCAAGGTCATCCCTAGGTAGAGTGAGTTCAATTCCTGAGGCTCCATATGTAGGAGGAAGACAGGGAATTATCAACCATTTTTATATTCTCATTACCTAACACAAGGCCTGAGACATAGTAGATGCTTTCCCTTCTCTTTCCTTTCTTTCCTTTTCTTTTTTCTTTCTTTTCCTTTCCCTTCTCTTTCTTTCCATTCTTTTCCTTTCTTTTCACTTCTCTTTCCTTTTCTCTCCTTTCTTCTTTTCCTTTCCTTCTTTCTTCTTCTTTCCCATCTCCTTCTTTTCCCTTCCTTTTACTCTGCCCTTTCCCTTTTCCCTTCTTTCTTTTTCTTTCTCCTATCATTGCTGCGTAATCACAAGACAATCTCCAAATTCCAGGATGCATCAGAGGTTGCTCCTTCCTAGATCCCCAGAAGCAGCAGCCCTGCTCATCAGTGACTCCCCTTCCTGTTCAACTGACTGTAGGACCCTCCCTTCCTCCATTCCTCCAACAATCTGGATCCAAGGGAGCTGATTAAGGCCATTTCATGCAAAAAGTTATTTGAAAGACTATTGCATTCCCATAATCCCCCTGTCACAATGAGGGGATTGGGAAAGGGAGGGCACAAGGGAAGGAGAGACTGTTTCCTAGCTTATATCACATAGGAAAGGAATCTCATCTCCTGGTCCTTCTTGGTGATTACAGGGTATGCTTTATAGAAGGGAGTGCTTTCCTTTTGAAATTGTCCAAGAAATTTACCTTATGTATGACCAATCATTTCACAGGAGGTCTAAATGACCCTAAATGTTAGGGCTCCCAATATCAGCCCAGAAGAAGGAATATGGGGGCAGTGAGATGAATGGACCAAAGCCTATTTAGAAATCAGTACTAGACACAGATCTCTGACCTTTTGCCCTAGGTCAGGGTCCACTCCTACATGAGGGTTGGGGGTAGAGTGGGGGATGCAGAAAAGATATAAAAACAGCATTTTCTGTCCTGCAACTAGGCAAGGGGATGAGAGTTGGGAGGTGAGCCTCCCACATACATAGCTAACTTCACCCTCTTCCATCAAGGAATAAAATCTATCTTCAGGGTTTTCTTGACTGAATTGAGGATTCTCCTCTCCATCAATCCACTGGAGGATGAGCAAGGCAATCTCTCACTTCTCTTTCCACCAAAGAAAATTAAAATAGATCATATCCTCAGTCTGATATTTCCAGAAAGCCCTCTACAAGTTGGATCTATCAGCCCAGCCCAGCTCCTCTCCAGTCATGCAAACTTCCTCACATCTCACCGTCATGGTCCCTGCTTCTGCCGCACTTTGGCTAATGCTCTCACAGTACAGTGGGAAAAGTCCTACCTTAGATTCCAAGGATCTGAGTTCAAATCCCAAATTCTAGCCAAGCTCTAAGAACCTGGGTTCAGATCTCAAACTCTGGCCAAAGTCTAATTTGTGAGTCAGACACTCTGGGTTTGAATCTGGAGTCCTAACTCTATCAGCTGGACCAGCCATTTGTTCTTTTTGCTTTGCTTTCTTCATCTATAAAAATGATGGGGTTGTTAAGTTACCTTCTAATTCTGAACTTGTGATCCTCTCTATCATTTATACCTTAAAGTCCTTCTTCCCAGACAAACTCAGTCTATTCTTTAATGCCCAATTCAAGGCCCCCTCCTCCAGGAAACCATCCAAGATTGCATTCTTTCCAGTTATAGGAAGACAATAGCAGTAATGAGTGGCGTTTATGGAGAGCTTTGACATCAACAAAGCATTTTATATACATTATTTCACTTGATTGTTTATCAACAGTCTCCTCCTTTACTCATCTGGATTTTGGTCAGTGGAGGCTTTTATCATTTTATTATAATTTATCATTAGCATATCATTCATCATCATTTTATCACTTATCATTCTTACTGAATAAATGACAAAGTTCCCATACCCTACCTATAATGGCAGCCTGCCACCCCACCATACCCTTCTCACTCCCAACTCTGACTTCAGACCTCTATATCCCCCAAAACCAATAGTCCAGAATGGAGTCCACTCAAAGGGGTTGAGCGTATGAACTGGATAAAGGCAATGGCCTTTAAGATGCTGGAGTTCTGGATGTCTAATTCATGGACATGGGGATTGCAAGGAAGGGAAGGGCAGGGAAGAAAGATAGTATATTATAGTAGAAAGAGTAAGGACTTTAGAGTGAGAATATCGAGGTTTAAGTCTTAATTTTGCTCTTTATTCCCTGTGTGACTTTGGGCAACTATCTTAACGCTCTGGATTTCAAGCTCCTCTGCTATGAAAGGAGGAAGTTGAATTAGATTTTACAGTTTGTAATCTAAAATCTAGGAGGCTCTAAAATCCTTCCACGCCCTAAATCTATGCTCCTATGAAACAACTTCTACGGCAGAATAAAAAAAAATTACAGGGGCTGATTATCCCCTGAGAAGGACAGTAGGTCCTACCGAGCTCCTTGCTTTCTTGGCTGCATCATTGATGTAATCCTGGGACCGGCCATCGGTGAAGACAATGCCCACTTTCTGGGCACCGGGACGGGCCCCACTGGAAATGGTGAAGGTGTTATCAATGAGGTACTTCAGAGCCGCCCCCGTCATGGTGCCTTTTTCCATGTAGGACATCTTCTTGACTGCTGCCTTGATGTCCTTCTTGGTTTTATACCTGCCCAAGGGGAATTCCTGCCGGACCGAGCTGGAGTACTGTACCAAGCCCACCTGGGCCAGCTTGTCAGACACATCCAATGAGTCTACAATCTGGTTGATGAATCTTTTCACCAACTCAAAGTTCTCAGGGCGGACACTCTTGGACCCATCGATCAGGAAGACAAGGTCAGTGGCAGAGCCTCCACCACCTCCACTGCAGGCTGGAGAAGGGAGAGGGAAATAAAAGAGAAGATATAAAAGAGATTACATGAGATAGCCAGGCCCAAATTGGTCCTACAGACAGCTTACTGCATGGGTAAAGGAGGTCATCACCTATATGTAAGGTGAAAAGTAGCAAGAAGTGCTTCTTTACTACCTAAATGTTACACTGCCTGAAATTCCACCATTATTTAAAGATTCATCCTTTGGGATTAAACATGGCCCTCTTCAAGCATCTTTCCAATCACAGATTCCCCCCCAGGGAGTTAGATTTAGTCCTTCACCACATCCTTTCCCTGAGTGAAAGAGAAAGAACTCAGAGAAAGTACAAGGCAGGTGGTGGGGGAAGAATGACTGAAAACAGAGAGGTAAGGTGCAAAAGCATGACACTTTTCTGAATTAACTTTTTTTTTATTTTACATTTTTTATTATAGCTTTTTATTGACAGAACATATGCATGGGTAATTTTTCAACATTGACCCTTGCAATCACTTCTGCTGAATTAACTCTTTTGCTGCCACCAGAA